>NC_092572.1:24399988-24700821 GCF_037975245.1 Apostichopus japonicus
ATTGAGTATCACTCTACTTTGTTGTGTATCACTCACGGTGTGTAGCTTCACTTTACGTTCCAGTTCCCAATGTATTATCAAAGTTGTAAAAGAGTTACTTCACTGTACAGTGGAGACGAAGTCATTGCTGGTTATTTTTTATTGTTGCTGACTTGGAGTCGAGTAAAAGGACTCGAGTTAATGTACTATCAATAATTGGGGAAAAAACTTTTCAAAACTGTTCGAATCAATTTAGTTGATATTAAATGACTAAAGCCATGAATTGTTTCATTACATCTTCATGTTCATTCAGTTAGACAGTTTTGAACAAATTTATGAACAATCACTGTCTCTTTGTAATGACATTCGTCTCGTCACACCCATCCTCCACCCACTCACCCTTCCCCCTTACACCTCCACCCACTCACACCTCCCCACTTACACCTCCATCCCTCGACTCCTCCCAATAAAGAGAATAGAAAAGGCTGTTACGTCATCCTCAACCTTTCAGGACAATAATAAATTAGTCCCAGTACTTCCTGGCAAGGCTTAAACTAGACTATCCTCTAACATTGTAATGTAAGACTACCATGAGATAAATTTGGAATATCTGTTTTCTTAAATGCAAATTATTTGTTTTAGAACAGCTCTAATATCGGTGTTTACATTCATGATTAAAAAAACAAACAAGTATATTTGTCCGAGTGTGTTGTTGACTGACGATGGTTCGCTTAAGCTCATTTCATTCGTTTTACTGAGACATATTTCTAACCAGGTAAGTACAGTTCAATAAACGCTTACTTTACAGGTAATGCATACATTCATGGCTAGAAACGAACATTTGCTTGATGTTAATATGTTTAATATTAAAAATAAATACTGTGTACTAATACTAATTACAAAGTCCCGTAAATGTCAAACCTGTTTATGTGAATCGTTTTTCTCCATATTACTACAGTGATCACCACTTTGCCGTTCCCAAAATTTACGATTCTTTCTGTATATGATATAAATAAACATTACAAAACTTTTCGGGAAATGATTAGAAAAGAGGTGTAATTAGTAGAAGGAAAAACAGTATAAAACCAAGAAATACGTATACATCACACTCCGAACGGCTGAATGACATTTTATAAACATTTCACGCTTCGTTCATCAAAGCATATACACTCTTTACATCTCCTCGATATAAGTTTTAAAAGTGGATTATTAGACATTTTTTAACACTATAACAGTAAACTCTTACAAAAAAGGTAATAAATGAATGATAATATGTTCATTTCATCTTTATTCTGTGAAAAATAAGAGTTCAATTTAAAGGTGACATGTTCTCATGCTTGAAGGTATGCTGTCAGAAAGGAACATGTCTGTGATGGTGGCGCAATGTATTAATAGGTAGAGTAAATATGAACGAATCTTGTCAGAAATCTACAGACGGTATACCATCCCTCTACTGCAGAGAATCATGTGAGAAGGGCTGAGGGGCCGAGGCTTCACCAATCTTTCATTTTAATTTTTGTCACTAAAAATTAGCAGTAAACATAATTATGATGAAGTCAAAGTACACCCCGAAAGCCTTTAAGCGCGCACTACGCTTCATACGCTTATACGTCTTTACCTGTTACCGATGCCTTTTGCAAATGAATAACTATGACGATAGGAGTCTACAGATCAGTTGCATCCCACGCTCTCTCTCCTTCACCGGTCGAACAATTACTGGGAGGCGCTATACAATAATACCGAAAGTAGTGCTATTATTAGTCGGGTCAATACACCCCACACCTAGGGTCAATACACCCAAACAGAGGCCTTACCGCTTCATTTGGCAGACCATAAGCATTAAGGGTTAGGGTTATAAAATGTTATATCAAAACATTCGATATACATAAAAGATACTGAACCTATGGATGAAATTGGTGTGTTTTGAATAAATGGAACATGATTTGCAATTCTGATTCAGCTGTACCGCTCTCCCGCAGGACCGCAGTGTAGACGAATGAAAAAAAGGTCAGTAACCCTTCCATTAAATGTCTCAACTCTATTGTCCCAAACTCTAATCTCCTAGTTTACAAACTACACCCGGTCCCTCTAAATCAACCATGAAGAGGGAATCCGCTTACGTCACCGAAGGGAGCAGTATCTATTTTCAATAATAATAATAATAAAAATGATGATAATATCGCGCAACCCATATCACTCTCGTTTTATATTCTTTTGCCACATTACTCTACTTTCTCAAACTCAAAACCATAGGCATCTCTTTCGGGATTGAAACTATACTTTCTACTCGCTAATATGAACTTACAATATTCTTTTAATATATTAAAGAATATACTCTGAAAGTCGTGGCATATATAGAATTTGTCCGTCTTGCTCTGTTTTCTGTTTTACAATTACTTTTGCCTTTGATAACGTCTCCATGAACAGCTTCCCGTACCACAAAGAACCTGTTAATAGACTTCTAAATATTTCATTCGATGCGGCACTATTTCAGCATATTCAAATGACAACAGTATGTAGTTTTGTCATTAATGCAACACAAGGAAGACGGTATTACCAAAAATAGCTTAAAGCAAATCTCAAACTAATTAAAATTGTTTTCTCGCTTTGCCTTCAATTATCTTGATAAGTGAAACAAGAATTCCAGGTCAGCCAGAACACAGTTAAGTTATAAGTGTCAATGATATTATTTACCAGGCAAATGATGTGCATGGTTGTTTTTTTCGGGAGGTTAGGGCGAGGAACACGCCTACAGGAGTCGGGTAAAATAATTGCGACAGTTAGTGCCATTATGGAGATAAAAAATGTCATATACTTTAAATGTTGAATAATTTAAACTGTGAGGAAGATCCATATCGAAAAGCATATGTTTGATTTGCATAGAAATTCTGTGAGAGAGTATTTTGCATATCTAGACCATCGTACTTAACTCATGGCGTCATTTTTATTTTTATATATATATATATATATTTTGGGGGGGGGGGGGAGGGGGTTGATATTTTCTTCATCATCATGTCTCAATTTACAGTTTGAAGGACTATGTTAAGTGGATGGTGAAAGAGAGACGTGGAGTCATTTCATCAATTTTGACCCATGTTGGAGTCTAATCATATCACAAATGTTAAATGCACGATTACACACTGACAAAACTTAAAAAGTGAAATATTGCAGGCTCAGAAGAATAACAGAATGAATGGAATGCAGGAATGAAAGAACAAAGTCAGACTTATAACATATATTCGGATAATCAAGGTTCACACTAATAACATACTCGCATAATAAAGGTTCAGACTAATAACATACTAGCATAATAAAGGTTCAGACTTACTTAATAACATACTCATATAATAAAGGTTCAGACTAAACAACATACTGTCATAATAAAGTTTCATACTAATAATATACTCGCATAATAAAGGTTCAGACTAATAGCATACTCGCACAATAAGGGTTCAGACTAATAACATACTCGCATAATAAAGGTTCAGACTAATAGCGTACTCGCAAAATAAAGGTTCAGACTAATAACATACTTGCATAATAAAGGTTCAGACTAATAACATATTCGCATAATCAAGGTTCAGACTAATAACATACTCGCATAATAGAGGTTCAGATCAATATCATACTGTCATAACAAAGGTTCAGGCTAATAACATACTCGCACAATAAGGGTTCAGACTAGTAACATAC
The DNA here is from genome assembly GCF_037975245.1 of Apostichopus japonicus. Lineage (NCBI taxonomy): Eukaryota > Metazoa > Echinodermata > Holothuroidea > Aspidochirotida > Stichopodidae > Apostichopus > Apostichopus japonicus. The sequence goes on from NC_092572.1 coordinate 24,403,661, forward strand.
TCGCACAATGAAAGTTCAGACTAATAACATACTCGCATAATCAAGGTTCACACTAATAACATACTCGCACAATAAAGTTTCAGCCTAATAACATACTCGCATAATAAAGGTTCAGACTAATAACATACTCGCAGAATACAGGTTCATACTAATAGCATACTCGCATAATAAAGGTTCAGACTAATAACATACTCGCACAATAAAGTTTCATTCTAATAACATACTCGCATAATAAAGGTTCAGACTAATAGCGTACTCGCAAAATAAAGGTTCAGACTAATAACATACTTGCATAATAAAGGTTCAGACTAATAACATATTCGCATAATCAAGGTTCAGACTAATAACATACTCGCATAATAGAGGTTCAGACCAATATCATACTGTCATAACAAAGGTTCAGGCTAATAACATACTCGCACAATAAGGGTTCAGACTAGTAACATACTCGCACAATGAAAGTTCAGACTAATAACATACTCGCATAATCAAGGTTCACACTAATAACATACTCGCATAATAAATTTTCAGCCTAATAACATACTCGCATAATAAAGGTTCAGACTAATAGCATACTCGCATGATAAAGGTTCAGACTAATAACATACTTGCATAATCAAGGTTCAGACTAATAACATACTCGCATAATCAAGGTTCATACTAATAACATACTCGCATAATAAAGTTTCAGCCTAATAACAAACTCGCATAATAAAGGTTCAGACTAATAGCATACTCGCATAATAAAGGTTCAGACTAATAACATACTCGCAGAATACAGGTTCATACTAATAGCATACTCGCATGATAAAGGTTCAGACTAATAACATACTCGCACAATAAAGTTTCATTCTAATAACATACTCGCATAATAAAGGTTCAGACTAATAGCGTACTCGCAAAATAAAGGTTCAGACTAATAACATACTTGCATAATAAAGGTTCAGACTAATAACATATTCGCATAATCAAGGTTCAGACTAATAACATACTCGCATAATAGAGGTTCAGACCAATATCATACTGTCATAACAAAGGTTCAGGCTAATAACATACTCGCACAATAAGGGTTCAGACTAGTAACATACTCGCATAATGAAGGTTCAGACTAATAACATATTCGCATAATCAAGGTTCAGACTAATAACATACTCGCATAATAGAGGTTCAGATCAATATCATACTGTCATAAAAAAGGTTCAGGCTAATAACATACTCGCACAATAAGGGTTCAGACTAGTAAAATACTCGCATAATGAAAGTTCAGACTAATAACATACTCGCATAATCAAGGTTCACACTAATAACATACTCGCATAATAAAGTTTCAGCCTAATAACATACTCGCATAATAAAGGTTCAGACTAATAACATACTCGCATAATAAAGGTTCAGACTAATAACATACTCGCAGAATACAGGTTCATACTAATAGCATACTCGCATGATAAAGGTGCAGACTAATAACATACTCGCACAATAAAGTTTCATTCTAATAACATACTCGCATAATAAAGGTTCAGACTAATAGCGTACTCGCAAAATAAAGGTTCAGACTAATAACATACTTGCATAACAAAGGTTCAGGCTAATAACATACTCGCACAATAAGGGTTCAGACTAGTAACATACTCGCATAATGAAGGTTCAGACTAATAACATATTCGCATAATGAAGGTTCAGACTAATAACATACTCGCATAATAAAGTTTCAGCCTAATAACATACTCGCATAATAAAGGTTCAGCCTAATAACATACTCGCATAATAAAGGTTCAGACTAATAACATACTTGCATAATCAAGGTGCAGACTAATAACATACTCGCATAATAGAGGTTCAGACCAATATCATACTGTCATAACAAAGGTTCAGACTAATAACATACTCGCACAATAAGGGTTCAGACTAGTAACATACTCGCATAATGAAGGTTCAGACTAATAACATACTCGCATAATCAAGGTTCACACTAATAACATACTCGCATAATAAAGTTTCAGCCTAATAACATACTCGCACAATAAGGGTTCAGACTAGTAACATACTCGCATAATGAAGGTTCAGACTAATAACATACTCGCATAATCAAGGTTCATACTAATAACATACTGGCATAATAAAGTTTCAGCCTAATAACATACTCGCATAATAAAGGTTCAGACTAATAACATACTCGCATAATAAAGGTTCAGACTAATAACACACTCGCAGAATACAGGTTCATACTAATACAGTACTCGTATAATAAAGGTGCAGACTAATAACGCATTAAAGACTTATATTAAAAACTCAGGACCAATAATCAATTCAACAAATATAGGAATACGCTGATGACATTCAAAAATAACAGACTGAAATAACCAACTCAATTATAACGCCTTACTAAATAGCAAACTCAAATAATACAAACCCAGACGAATAACAGATTGAACTAAACACAGACCCTGACAGAGGATTAGACTAATAACAAACCCTAAAATAACAGACTCGAGCAACTGACATCAGATAGCAGAAATAACAGACTCATATTCCGTGGAATAGATATGTAATGTTAATTACAATGTCACAATATCTTCATGTGAAACAAATGTCATTTTGCATTCCATGCACTTGAGGTTTCATTAGCACGTCAATCTGAAGTACGAATGCGAGATAAATGTAGGTTAAAGGACTCAACATCCGAGGCGTTTAGCAAATTAATGTTTCTTAATTTTCTTTTTAAAAACAGAATAGGTAAGCTTCATATTACTTCATTCATCCGAATGACTTAAAGGCTTTTGAATTTGAGTCTAAGATATTTATTGGAAAGTTCCCTTTGCAAGCAAAATGGAATGAATGTAACAATAAATATTGTTTCATGTTTCTCAAGGCACCTATAGGGCAATAGTATAGCATAGTATGAACTATATTTGATTTAAATTTGTTACTTTAGTCCTTTGTAGTTTTACGTTGCATATTAACAGTTTGAGTGATGTTAAAATATCATGTCTCAAAGTAACATAACTTGTTAATCTTCATCTATATTATCAACTACTCGAGACTTCTCAAGATTTTGGAGAATTAAACACACGACAAATTTGAATATAAGGTTTTACCCGTAGCAACTGAACTCGGTAACAGTCAGAGGATGTTCCTCAAACTACGACATTTCATAAGAAGCAAAATTGTGTTATTACTCCATGAATGTCATCATATCGAGACAGAATTCTTCCCCAAATGTGATAAACGTCAAAATAACAGGGAACGAATGGATTTCTTTCGTTCAGCTTTTAGAAAGAAAAATTAAGCTACCGTAGGCTATGATTTCCAGAGATGCGTAAATGTCAAGAAAGTAATTAACGCGCTCCCATCGATCACCGTATTTGGATCATACTGTATAGGATAGATGGTGCATGCACTTGGTTGTTACCGTAAAGCTTAATAGGAATAGAAAGTCAAACCAATATGTTAAAGACCCTTTCATCAACTCCTTACATATACTTAGAGACAATGAGACAATTTCAGTAAATAAATATGTATGTATATATATCTACATATATTTATTTATATATATATATATAGATATATATATTTATATATATATGTATATATATGATGTGTTTTATATATATACACACACTAACACACATACACACATCTATACATATATATTTATATATGTGTGTGTGTTATTAATGTTACTTTTTGCACCATGGTGTACGCACCAACTTTGGTACTAAAGCCTTCGCCTTTTGTGTTGTGATCGTCAACATTGATAGCTTCAAAGGTCATCTTAAGCACATGTTTTTTTCTAATAGTGTTGAATTCTACAATAAGGTTTGAATGCAAGTTTCCTGTCTTTGAAATTAACATATAATATTAGCACATATAATATTAACGTGACGTACACATGACGTAACGTAACGTAGAAATGCGTGCAGCTTGTGTGAATGCGTATCGTAGGCGTATGATGAGCGCATTGCTAATGGAAGAGCGTGTTACACGTCATGTACGGAACTGTAAATGAAACAGCGTTAAGATTCAGTTTGATTTGTAAAATCATCTACTTTCGATCCCTTTAGGGCAGTACGAATGATCGACAATTTCTCAGGTGAATTATCAATGTGAAATCAATGTTAACTTCATTGGCTATTATCTCCTGCTAAACCACCATATATGTAATACAGTTGACTTATTTCAATTCAGTTCGGTATCACTGTAAAAACATTTAACTGCACTTTTCAAATCTGTTCTACTTTTACGAGAATATTTGATACTTTCTTCTGAAAATTATTGTATAAAACAATGCCCTCCCCACACCCACCCTCTCCGCACGATCACATGTCACAGTCGTCGAATCTGCTGTACTGGCCATCCATATGTATATGTTAACCTTTGTAATTCACTCTCTTATGCCATGCAAATCTTTCACGGTATTCAAATGCGTATAAGAAGAGTACTCAGCCGTTCACACAGTGTATTATGACGGATGGCTCATATATCATTAGCAATATACACTGCATACTTTATTCAACTTTCTCCTAAGGTTTCACTTCAGTTCGTTTCATTTCTCCCCCCAAAAGAAATTTCCAGGGGACGCCGACAGGTCAAACGGAATTGTATTAATCCAAGTTTTCATCATTTCTTCCTTGCATCCGTGGTGTATTTAAGTTTGATATGTATTTTAAGGTAATACATATATGTATGAACAAATTCCTATATCGGTGCCATGATATGGAAACGACTGACATCATCCTTAAGGGGGGAACGTCTGTAATTCTCGGTGTTAACTTGCGATAAAGAAAAATATATAACAAAATCGGCGAGCTTTTCTTGATTAGCTTCGTCCATAGTTAATTTCCCATAAGACAGGATGAATTCGAATCCCTTATGTTGGGAAAGAGGCCACACATTTATGATACAGAGCGGAGTCCGTCAAGTGGTCCTATATACGATATAGATACTACTGAAGGAAGCATGTATTTATATCGTATATATATGCACAAATTTGCTGTGTGTGATTACACAGATGTTATATGTAGTACGTTAGTCTATATGAATGTACAGTGTCTTGATTTTTTCTTCGAGAACAAATGGATATGAAACGTAGAGAAATAGACTTATTAACTTTTTTATTACGTTATTTGATATTACCTGATACCCGCGAAACAAAGAAGAAACATCATAAGTATAATATCATTATTATTTTTGTTTATGATTAATCTATTGTTTGTTTGTTGTTGTTGTTGTTTTTGAAATTGTTGTTTATGTTCCTATCTGTCTATAGAAGTAGTTTTTGGTTTCACGTCTGCATACGACAACATCTACTTAGAAGCAATGTATACAAATATCATATGAAATTACATGTTATAACAAATTGACTTACAATTTATTAACGAGAATATCATCTCAATGTCTGTTCTTCTTTTCTTAAAAAAAAAAACAATCTTGGTAATTTTGAGACCTGTGAATGTTTACTCATGCTGCATCATGTGTACCTGTTAATGTGCAGTGTCGTGGAGCATCTATTACATATTGTATAATGACTTTAGGCCGTCTTGGGGCAGTTCTAATGGGAGATGAGAACTATATAGAGTGATTGAAATTACAGGTATATGTCGACGACGGTAATATATACCATTATTAACACAGCTATTATTGTAGTACGGTATACATGAAGAGATTAGTGTCATGTTGAACTTTTCTGGAAACAATTTATACGATAATTGACAGTGTCACGTGTGTGCATGGGTCTCCATGTATGTATATATGGGTGTTTGTGTGTGTGTGTTTGTCCGTGTATGTATGTCCGTGTATTTATGAATATGATAATAATAATGAAAATAATAATAGTAAATACCCACGCGCCATATCTGTCAACTTGGCACTCCTGGCGCAGTCTTGTTCAATGCCAAGGCCCTGTCACACGACTTAACAACTTAACCCTGGTCATTGGTAACTTGTCACACCCATACACGAAAGTGTGCACAATTCAATCAATCTCTCCTGGGGCACCACAGTGCACCACATGCACGTGTTTCCCGGGGGACTTCCCATAGGGTGCAGTCACAAACCGGCGCACAAAACTCTATTTACCTATCAACCTCGCAAGCAGGGTGGGAATTTTACGGTACGCCGGTACGCTAGCGTACTGGAATGAAAATATGGCTTACCAACATAAGAAAATCAAATGGGCCTAGTACTACACACCCTTGTAATGAGCGTACCAAAAATTCTGACCGTAAGTGATTGCATCGGACTGTAGTAGGCTTATCTGCAATCTGCTTCTAAGTTACGGAGGATTAATTTGTCGCGCAGCTAGCAAAACTGACGATATTATGAAACAAACTACGTTCGGCAAAGCCCGGTTTCTAGACTGCCTAACAATGAACAGCGCGCACTATACTGTACGCACATCAGCTTACAAGTTAACTGCAGTGTTTACCCCTACTTAAATATCACGGTAGGCTAATGTACATGTGCTGCGGATTTTCCCAGTTACCTTCCCCCCTGTCTAACACCTGTTTGTTAACATTTTTGGCACGTTTCCAAAAAACTTTTCATGGAGTAAACTATTTTGACTCCACTCTAGAATTAATTAGGTCAGTCAGTAAAGGATCGGTAAAGTTATGCGAAATATTATCTTAGACGTTGAAGAAAATTTATATCCCCGTAACATTAAGGTAAGTAAAACCATGGAGGTAAAAACACACCTCAAGCCAACCGACTCATCCGCATGAACAAAACAATCTGTTCCCCATGATACACGAGGCACAGTCTATACCATACAGACATAGCACGATATCAAGGCCCCAATAGCTACAGTATGGCCATCTTTATGAAAGTAAACCTTGCAATCCCATGTTTTAGGCCACTTGGCATGATTAACTAAATGCTAAATATTGTTTCCATGTCCTTGTAGAAAACGTCAACTTCGCAAAATACAATTAGTTGTGTTTTTCTGGTTACGTGAGATTCGTAACCGACGAAGTGGTTAGGCTATGTACTATACTCTTAAGTCTTAACTATGGTAGGATAATTATTTGTCCTTTTATTGTGGAAATTCTAGAAAATACTTTCTTTTTCCTCCGCTTAACAGCAGATGTGGTCGTATGGTTTATTCATAAATGGGTGTACTAGAGCCTTGTTTACATGACATTTGTTGCATTTAGCACGATATGCCAGTTTCGCGTGAATTTTTTGAAAGTATTTTGCTCGATCTTTCGTAAAATTTGAAAGGTGTACCAACTTACTGTTCGTACACAATTGGTAATTTCTCTACCGATTTTCGAGCTGTTTTTCTCTATACAGTTAATGTTGTAAAGGACGGGTTTTTTACGAAGTTCAAAAGTCAGTAAATGAAGTTGATAAACTTTTTTTTTTTCAACTTTCTTAACCATGGAATGCTAGAATAATATTTACACATAAAACGTAGAAAGGATAATCGCATTTTTATCCACAGTTATTTCAAATTTCTTTCACAAGAAATTATCGTCATTTGTTCAATACTCCAAAAAAATCGTGTTAAAATTTTTTTATCGAGATTATAAGAATTTTCGATATATCGCCCAACCCTAGTCAGCACTGCACTTATGTAGGTCTACTAATGCAAAAGTACACTGTCGGTGCAGCGCAAATGAATGTGCGGCACATGGCCGGTTTAAGAAGTTGTTTACATTCGAGATGGGTTGCCCACTTGCTCTTTTGACTTGCTGTGTGTTGTATGCCGTTTTATAACATCAGCCGAAAATAACATCAGCAGCGAAATATTACTGTGCTTCGTGAAATAATTTACTTCGAAATTATTGCAGTTATTCATTTAATTTTTAAATTATTACTGCATATGAAATTCCCAGATTCTGTGAAACGTTCGTTAAAATATTTGTACGAAACTTGCATCATGAATACTGCACTTGGCAGCCATATTGATAGCGTGCTTTCCGCGAACTTTTTAGTGAACATGCTTTGCCGTTCAAAAAGGGCAGAGTCCGGCAAACCCCACGTTTCTTTGGAGTGTACTGTGTAGTCCCCATCTTCCTTCAACGTTGATGATGACATCTGTTGGTGATTGGTGACCAGAGCAGACTCTTCTGGAACCATGTGCATATGCATCACCCTCTATGTGGCTCTGACTGGATACTAGATCACAGGATGTGCTGGTATGGTTGTACTTGCCTTCATTTGATTGGTCGCATATTGTATTATAAACAGCACGACTTGATATTTGTTCATTTTTCAGGTCATTGTGCTGTGCTTACCGATTCATGAATTGTGCTTACTAACTGAGAAATCTTGGCTCATGTTGGTAAGCACATTTCATCAAAAAATGAAAAAATGCTTACCAACTTTTTTTGCCAAATTCCCACCCTGCTCGCAAGTCCCCTTTATACACCTGGGTGAAGTGAGGCAATGGAGATCAAGTGCCTTGCCCGATAACACAACGCAATGATCCGGCCAGGACTCGAACCTGTAATCCTTAGATCACAAGTCCACTGCCTTAACCACTTGGCCACAACGCTCCCCCGCCATATTTTGGAAACAATTTAAATTCTAAACTATAAACAATGACAGTTTGATGAAGTATTGAAGAATTAATTCCAATTGAATATAGATTTATTCTTGCGAAGTCTAATGATGACGTATAGCCCTTGTGTCAGTTTGTGACAAATCATCCAATTTCTTCGCACTTTGAATGAATGCATGGCTTTGTGGGAAATGGTACCTCGAATACAGTGTGACAATCAATCACTTGTACAGGATATGAGGTATAGCATTTTAACCCCCCTCATTCCCTCCCCCCCCCCCGATTGACTTAGGTAAGAGTATGATCCTTCAAAAAAGGTCCACAGGTCGATAAAGGATCTCATAAATGAGGGGTATGGCCCTGGGGTCGCACAAATTACATAAAACTTTAGACTTTACACGTTGCATTCTGAAGGGATTGTTAGACTATAATTAGGTCTTGTATAATTCGATCTAAAAGCAAGGTTGTGTTAAAATGTCCTTTACATCTTTATGTGAGGTTTACAAGGTTAGTGTTAACCTTCATGTACCATTGATATGCGCCTAAGAGCGTTTGGGGGCCCGAAGAGATGTTACAATTCCTCCCCGACCGAGGTGGAACCAAAACAGAATAGCCCGACTGAAAGTTTGTTCCCTGTGCGACGATGCCGTTATAATGGTTCCCGTCACATATCCTCCGCTTGCGCATGCCGCCGATGACAACCTCTGCAGCAACGGATATGTTCTCATTACTTTGTGATTGCAGCAAGCCTTTTTTATTCCACTGATTGAAACAAAAGCGTCAAATCCTGCTGCAAGGTTTCATAAACGCAAAATATGATACGAAAGATACACAAAATCGATGGATACAGTTAGAAGTTAGAAATGTTATAACACTAATGTTGCAAACCTGATGAAACTGTTGTACTTTGTGTCTTTGTGTGAGGTTTACAAGGTTAATGTTCACTAACAACACTAATGTTGCAAACCTGATTAACCTATTGTACTGTTTGTACTTGACTAAATGCCAACATTTGTCTATTTTAGCTTTGTCAAAGTGTAAGTTCAAATGCAAAGACTTCTTATCCTATAACACAAACACAATGTGTGTTTATATATATATATATATATATATACTTTAATTAGGATTCTTTAATATTGTTTGTTATATCTGAGTGTCAAAGCATTTTTTTGTTGGTCCACGGTAATATATTGGTAAGTGTTTGTGTGCACATGTTTGTGTGTACATGTTTCTGCTGTGTACTGTGTACATGTTTCTGCTATACAGGTGTTTCTACTTTATGTTTCTATGAACGAGTTTATATATGTAGATATCTCTTTCTATTGTGCAGATGCTCCATGTAGGTGTTTAAATTGTAGATGTTTCTATACTATTGAGATGTTTCTACTATGTATGTGTTTATAGTATATAGATTCATATGTGATGTGTATGTTTCTTATATGTAGATGTTTCTACTATGTAGGTGATTATATATATATTATATAGATGTATACATTATGTAAATGTTTTTAATATGAAGACATTTCTATTATGGCGGTGTTTCAATTATGTAGGTATTACTACTATTAATATCCATAAATCGAATGTTTCACTTGTTCTCGTATTATATATCAGATAACTAAGTATAAGCATAATAGGCACTCCGCAAACTGGAAATGCCGACATTTTGCTTTAAGTTTCTATTGATGCAGCTTTGTTTCAGGAAACGTGAAAACAACAACATTTTATAACGAAAAGGAAACATTTTAGGATTTGTGTCAAGGAAATTGGGTAACGCATCCATCTGATTCAGTCTATACATCATTACATCATAGATGATATGTTTGAACGATAGCTATTGGCGTTGAACGTGCAAATTAGAGATTTTATAAGTTATACAAGCGGCGAAAGTGACTGACGCAAATACAAATGAAAAAGCTATACATTTAGTAATGTCACAGACACACGCTCCGATATAATGTACAAGAAGAAGTAGAAGAAGGGGAAAGAGGAGAGGAAGAGAAAAAAGAGAGTGTGAAACAAATAAATGACATTACTATTCCACTAAAAAAATCTAAGCGAGCTGTAACTGCTATCCGAAGACGACAGGCAAAATATTTGAATCGATTTTTTTTTTGCAATGATTGCTTTTATTCTTTTCTTTTTTATATCTCTTAGGAAATCACTGGTACATCTATAAGGCAATGTGAGTTGTTATATCAAGGATAATATAGCTACTATAAATACAGGCAAAAACAGTATCAAAAATATGACATTATTTTTCTATGTGTCTTATCTTGTGTCTAGGGAAATTAAAAACCTTTGTGGTGCAAACATTACGTGGCTAAATATTATCAAAAATAATTGAAGAAAAAGTACGCAGGCAATATGCACGATTCAAGGTAACACAATCGCCAAGTTAACCAACAAACAAACAGATATACAGAGAAACATACACATTGCTCAGAGTTGTCACATTTTGCCGAATAGCAACTATTATGAATTCTGAATCTCACTTCCATTTTTGGGCAAAATCATCAAAACAATTTCAAATCGTAACACGTTTTTGTAGCAGTAAGGTGTTACGTGAAGACGAGCATAACGAAGTAAGCATCCCTCCCCCACCCCCGCCCCGCCCCCTCCACATCACATCCACAGGCCAAAGAAAACCTAACATAATAGGAATAATATAGAACGACTGGTGCATTCAATCTTTTTTAGCATTATCCCATTCATTCAAAATTGCAGGGGAAAAAAAGAACTAAACATTAGTGCTTCATATGGGAATAGCAAAATCCACTGCCCTATTTCAATTGAAGATAGAGTATTAAAGTATTAGTTAGTTCACTTTCATGCAATACACTCTCTAACTGAAAGCTAAGAGGATGCCTTAGTTAAATTTCAATCCAAATCAGAGTTAAGTTAAGTTAAGGGCGTTTACCAAAATTTTAATAATAATAATAATCCATAATGAAATTCCTTACGGCTAGTAAATGACCATCAGATATATACCTTTGCAGGAAGTTAGTAATTTGATGATTACGTAATAGTTAGAGATTTAAATTTTTGGGGCGATTCAGTTAGCTACAATCATCTTGTCGTACAATATTCGATAGTTTGTATACAGAAAGCTGTGGTACCTAAAGACGACAAAATAGTTAGAAAGTTAGTTAGTTTCAATTTAGAAAGTCATTTCAGATGGAAAAAACCCACCTAACTATTGATGAAAAACCCACCTTACTGTGACCCGGCCGGGTATCGAACCCGGAACCTCCCGATTGCTAAGCCTCATTGCTTCAAATGCCACCACCTTTATCCACTCGGCCACAGCATCGTTGCATACGGTAGCTCGAATTGGCATTGGAATGGCCGATTTGTTTGGAGCATTGTAAGATGTAACATACCTCTTAGGTAGATGCAATTATATCCATTTGTGTGTGAATGGTGTACATGGTGTAGTCAGGGTAGAAACATTGCAATGTTAAACGCAACAGTAAACGCATTGTCACTCTCAATCTGCAAGTCTACGCATGTTAAAGTTCTAAGTTTACAGTATCGGTCGAGGCAGATACTGTAAACTTCAAAGTTTACAGTATCGGTCGAGTTTACAGTATCGGTCGAGGCCGAAGTTCTAAGTTTACAGCATCGGTCGAGGCCGAGGCCTCCTCACACAACTTTACAACACTTCACATTGTTAACTTGTCCCACCCTCACAACACAGTGTGTGTACAATTCAGACAATCCCTACAGTGCATCGCAACTACGTGTACCCTGGGGGACTTCCGGCGCACGCAACTTTTTTTACAAATTACCTCACAATACCCCATTTACACACCTAAGTGCCTTGCCCAATGACGCAACGTAATAATCTGGCCAGGACTCGAGCCTGCAATCCTTAGATCGTCAGTCCATTGCCTTAACCAATTGACCAGTGCGACACTCTCCCTACAGCAGCACTCTCACGTACAGTTATATGGGAGTTAGAAATGCAGCAGACTTAGGCAGTTCTGCGAAGGATGTTGTACTGGTAATATACAATAGAATAGTAGTTTGATAAATGTAATAAGGAAAAATAATTGAAAGTAAGGAAGGGGAGGGAGAGGGGTGGAGAGGTGGGTGAGGGTAATCTCACGTAAAGGTAGACTTAAGCCTGCCTAAACTTAGATGCCAGGTTAAGGCTGTCAGGATTATGTTGTAGGGACCCGTAACTCAAATAGATTGCTCTTCGAAATTGTTGGTTTGGTAATAGTGTGATCAAAGTTACAAATTTTCACCTGGCGAAATTTGATCACAAATGTTAATGTGACTTTCTTTCATAAGCAAACACAATTTGAAGTTTTAGGAAAGTGAAGACTTTTTCATTGTCGATTAAATAAAAACGCCCTTTCTTGTTTCATTTTGGAAATTAATATAAATTAGCTTCCGAAGCTAAAAGGAAGTTGTTCAACGATAAACTTTGATCTTTTAAAGAATTTGTTCATGTCATAGTATATTTCTGTTTCTGTCATATAAAAGCAAATTATTGCCCCTTACAAGCACGGTATGAACTTAATATGATATCCTATATTCCAACCACATATTGCATATGGGCATGCATCACTACCATCCATATTTTAACTCTGAGTCTGTAATAACATATATATATTAATGCATAAAATTACTGATTTTGTAATTTCTATAAAGTATAATTTCATTAAGCAAATCCCTCGTGTATTCGGTGTCAAATGAAGACACACACACACACATCTTATATCAAGAGGAATTCTTGAATCTTGGCAGCTTCAGTTTCAACAACGGATTGATTACCTACGTGTTTAAAGACAAAATGTGACACAATAATTACTCCCAGATTAATTTGGAAGATGCAACTGCACTGTTCTTTCAATCAAGATATATCTTTAATTAAGGAACAATCTAGGCATAAAGTATATCAAATTTTCCAGATGGATTTTTTTCAAATTTTCCTATATTTACACAAACATAAAATTCCCTACAGTTCCCTATCACAAAGTTGTAAACAGGTTTGCATTTTTGTATGTCTCTTTTGTAGTCTGAGTAATGAATAAGATCAGATTTCCGCATACAAAATGACTTGACGAAGATATGTCTTAATTAAGGAACAACCTAGGTATAAAGTATAGCAAATTTTCAAGATGGATTTTTCAAAAATCCGATACATACTCAAACATAAAATTCACTACAGTTCCCTACAAAGTTACATATATGTTTGCATTTTGTATGTTTCTTTTACAGCCAGAGTAATAAATATGATTAGATTTCCGAATACCAAATGACATGACAAAGTTCGAAAAGCTACTTTTAAGGAAAGTTATTGTAATTTTTTCATTAGTTATAGATACATCAATGTTCAAATCTTCTAGTAAGATAAGAATATAACGCAATAGTATCTATTATCTCTCTGTAATTAACTTCTTTTCTTTATTTCTCAGTATTGAAATGCGGTAACAAAAACTTTGTAACAATCCTAACTTTGCAAAGTCTAATGATATTCATGTTGTTGCAGTACAATAAGTTATAATTAACTATAACCAAAAGCGCGTTTCATGTGTTCCTTTATAAACCATGTTTTGTTAAAGTTCAGTATGTTGTTATTCAATTTATTATTGCAAACAATTGTTAGTAAGAAAAACTTTCATTTTACCTTCGGCATTCTTGAATTTTAACAATGTTTTACCATGGAAATGTTGGATCTTTTCACTACTGTCTACGGATGACTGATATTTGTAATGAGCAGTTTTTTTTATTAGTTTGAGTAGGTTGTGATTTTCTCTAGTGTTTACCTAAAAAGTATTGTAAGAAATATAAGCTATTTACATAAAGCAACAAAACTTGCAACTATTTACGGTAACAGACTAATCAGCGCATTGTAACTAGACATATAGTTTATTACCTGAATAGCAAGTTTCCTTGACGCCCCTCTCACTCCCTAATTATTCGACCCTAGCAACAGCCCTCGCCTCCCACTTCTTCTTACTTGTTTTAAATTGCTAAAACAAAGGCTTTATACAGACTCTACTCTTCGGTTATTATATTCGGATTAACATATTAGGTTACATCGGTAACCTAAATGACATTCATGATACTGTCTTCCAAAATTTACGATTGTTTCACGAGTGTAGCTTAAAAACTGGGTGCAATTATATCGTTAATTCACTTGCTAGTTGCTTCTTGATGAAACCATGATGAAACCATGCAAAAACTAGCGGCGGTTCCAGGAAAACAATTATTAATAAGCGCATATAACAGACTTTCATAACATCTCAGTGTGAACACATGACTTTTCATATAGCGCGTTTTGTTGTTGCTGCTAGAACCAATGCATATATTAGTTTATTGAATGAAATTTCCGTAAGCGTAAACCACCAAGTGACTAATCACTTTAACAGGTTGAGTAATTAATTAAATCGACAGCCGCGAGTGGCATACTGAATAAATGAATTAAAAACAAAAACTGTAGACTTACCTTGCTGGGAATACGAATAATGGAACAGCAAGAGTACTAAAACAACCTTCATATTCATCCTAAAAGAAGAAAAATGTATATCAATTTATAAATATATATATATATCTATATTTATATTTATATATCTATAATCTATATATATATATATATATATATATATATATATATATATATAACTATGGTACACTTTTTTACCATAAACTGTCGACCTAAGGTACATATTATGCTTATATATATATAAATATATATATATATATATATATATATAT
The DNA here is from genome assembly GCF_037975245.1 of Apostichopus japonicus. Classification (NCBI taxonomy): domain Eukaryota; kingdom Metazoa; phylum Echinodermata; class Holothuroidea; order Aspidochirotida; family Stichopodidae; genus Apostichopus; species Apostichopus japonicus. The sequence continues at coordinate 24,418,899 of NC_092572.1, forward strand.
ATATATATATGTGTGTGTGTGTATATATATACATTTATATATAAATCATGTATAAATATATACAAAGAATTCTATTTCAGTTATGTGGGTCGAATTTTGTTTTATGATCGTATTTTCTCGGTTAACGAACTTTCAACATTTCACTGCAGTTATTTATATATTAAAAAATATAGGAATATTAAGGAACATTAAGGTCTGAAGAGATGAAAACTGGAACAAGAGCATCATTTTTAATATGAAAATAATAGTCAAATTCACACGCAAAATTGTTTCTAGTGAGGGTTAACCAAATAAATATATATTTAAAATGATTTATTATGTAATGTAAAACAAAACAAACCTACTGTAAGATATTACAAGATACATATGTTACTACAAAAATAACGGTAATAAAGACTTACTTCGATACCAAAGTATTTGGTAAAATGAAGAATAATCTAATACCTTGACTTCTTCAGGTGCATGAAAAAAAAAATATCCCCAAAAGTCAACAACTGTTTCACAAATTTGGAAGAGAATAAGGCAACACTAGAACTCCGCCGTCATATACTTCCGTAGCAATGAATGAGAATTGTTATCAGAATGCAGTAAGTATATGGTGTATAGTGTAACACTGCTCAACGGAGCGACTATAATCAAACAGTATTGACAATGATTGAGAATGAAGAACGTGTTTGCTGATACTTCGACGAAAAGTAATTAAACCGTAAATTCATATTTTACAGTCCCAGTTGAGAAATGTCTCATCACCGAGAGAAAGAACAAGAGCATTACAATGGAGACTTTCCCTCATCACTGGTATTAAGACTTGACAAAAATATCATCCAGAATGGAAAACCGTACAGTTCTGTTTGGTCTTTGTTTATTGTTTTTTTACAGAGGTTGTTTCGAAGATGAATGCAGTTGAGTACGCAGTTATATTAATCCGGAATGGAACGCGTTTACATCCCGTCAAGAAAATGCTGTATTTATTGTTGGAACTACAAAGCAGAATCAGATCCAAGAAGATAAACCCAAATTTGCCTTGCTTCTTACTGATCCAAACTCCACAAAACTGACGTTTGAGACTTTAAAAAGATACGCATGTGTTAAGGCTTTGAATAATTGAATTGAGGCGCTCATTTATATTCATTGGCTAGGCATCCCGACGGGAAGTGTATGCGCGCCAAGCGTGAAGCGGAACACATACGGTATGATGGTAGTAGTAGAAGAATGTATACGTATAGCCATACAGGGAAACCCTTGGAGATTATTTAAGTCCGGGATAATAAATTGGGAAAACGAAACAGGTGTGCATGACTTTATACTACAGCAGTGTTGATGGGATGTGTATGAAGTAGCTCACGGTGAGCTACTTCATCGCAGTTCTTATGATAGAAAGAGAGTATTAGCGATGTGAGAAACATGTTGCATTAACGATAAACAGTACAATTAAGAACTATGTAGTTACAACATTGTATTCGTCTCATTGTGATGTATCTGACGTTCCCATTGTTACAGCTATTCTTAGACAGTTTATGCAAGTAAACTTCTACTCTCAGTCTAAAGAATATTCATCGCTTATTTAAATAATATTCATCGCTAAAAGTTTAGAATTTCAACAAGGTGAGGACCAAGTTATACAGGAATATTGACTTAGGGGGACGTGATGATACAGAATTGAATCTATTTGGACTGCACTGAAAGTTCTTCGCGAATTTTATCTAGCTTGGTCAAACATAATAGCTGTTCTCCAGTGAAAATCCTAGACTGTTTTCCTGTTGGTATACGAGACAATATGTAGCAGGTTTAAACACTATATTAACATCATCGACATAAGTTGGAGTACACGTTCAGAACCCTAGATATGGAGTACGTATGAGTACCTTAGCTTTCGATGACATACGTACGAAAATAGTAGAAAATAATTAATAGATCACGAGTACGCGAACATCTTCAATTTCCTAGACATCGAGTACCCAAAATGTGGGTCCTTTTGATACCGGTAACACGAGTACAAGCAAATCGAAAAACCAAATTGTGAGGGACATTGGAAGGACAAATTTGAAACAACCAATCTTCAGAATTCTTTATCTTCGTAATACAGAACTTGGCAGTACTGTCCAAGTCGATGGTATCAGTACAGGTACACCAAAGAAAAAAGACTTTAATCAGCTAACTTGAAAATAATACACATTTAACGAGTACATTAATAATTTCCAAGGTATTGATTATCCAAATAATTAATACATCTATAAACACTGTTGGCGAGAACAAGGACACATGCTGGATAAGCTTATACATATTTCAAAATTTCACAACTTCCAAAAAGTAAAAAGAAGCTGAAAGTAAAATATAACATTTCATAAAATAAGAGGCCCCATTCCCATCACATATAAAACCACGTGGGATGATTTTCGGAATTTCAAATTTTCCAAAGATTTAAAAATATCATCAGACAGTTGCAATGCCTCGACACGAATCTTAACTCAAACTAAACCAATTTATAACAATTTCAACAATTATGAATAATATTCCTTCTGAAAGTGTATAGGGAGAGAGAGAGGCCACAAAAAAAGGGAAATTAAAATGAAAAATTTGAAAAATGCAATGTGGGGACACGAATGAAAATGTTAACAAATAACAATTAAAACCCCGCAATAAAAGACAAATACGGTAAATTAATGCTACTGAGTGGTGATAACAGATTGAACATGCTCATTAAAAGATGTCGCTCGACATTCAAACGACTTTGGATAAATTAAGTAGAGAAGGTGCAACATATATCTGTGCCCCTATAACTCTCATATTTCTCACGTGTTGTTTACTCCTTATGATTTTGGCTGATCTATCATTTATATTCAGCTGGTTATGCACGCCTCTTGCTCACGGCTCATATATTTGGCAAGACGGACGTGTCTACGATGTCACTTTTGCCATCTGCTTCTAAGAAGTGTGATAATGTTTAAAAAATAATTTCTCTCTCGATAACCATTTAATAATAATAATATTAATCAGCAGTTATTTTTACGACGCTTAAGCGACCACAAATGTGAGAGAAACCAGCAAGGGCTTATGGATAACAACTTACACGTCGGGTGGCTTCCAATTCAACATTTTAACTCAACTTTGGAATCTTTTCAATTTAGAAAGTCATTTCAGATGGGAAAATCGTAGATTGCTCTTGGATGAAAAAAATCCGCCTTACTGTGAGCCGGCCGGGAAACGAACCCGGAACCTTCCGATGGCTAAGCCTTATTGCTTCAAATGCCACCGCTTTTATCCACTAGGCCATAGCACCGGTCGACATTTACCAAGTTGAACTAATTAGTAATATGTCCTCATGTTATATTCAGTTCGTGCGGTTATAGGGATGATTGTTTTCAACATTCTTGAATACTCAAAACGCATGACTGGTCATCTTCTTGAACATAAGGATCTTCCTTCAGGGCCATTGGATCATGATTTCAATTAAGGTAATCAACATATGTTATTGTATTTTAATAATTACAATATTACTATTATTTTTTGTTAAACGATAAGTGATCCTAATTCAAATTTCCATTGTTAACAAAAAAGTGTAACACATACTAATATATCTCATCAAGATACTTTTGATTTAAATTGATGTACCAAAATTGACAGTTTATACTTGATCAAGAATAAACGTAGGCTTGAATTCTCTCATAGAACTATAATGTTAGGATATCATTTCATCATATAAGGCAGAAAATGTTTTCTGCACATATTATCCTGAATACTTTGACTGCATAAAAAGACTGGAAATGTGAGCTTGGGCTGTTTTTATCTTTATGACAGATTTTCCGATTTGAGACTCCCCTCCTACCATCTGCTCAAGTGTTCGACGTCATCTTCTTTGATTGATTGATTAGGCTTAAAATCAATCAGCTGATTTTTATTTCACGCCGTTGGAATTTTTATTGACTGTTATTGACTGATCAATTGATCATATATAATCTGTCTGCTCCATGCCTAAAGAAATCGTCTGTCGAAAATATTTAATTTACAATTTAGACGAAGCATGCGGCCTTGAAGAAGCTAACGTTAGTTTTGTGTAAACGAATATGATACACTGCAGTAGACTAACAAAACAAACGACATTAAACTACTTCTCGGTGTTTTAATGGAATGAATCAATCAAAAATTTCATTAATACATGTGCCATTAACAGTAAAACTTGGGTTGTTATGGACTGATTTTTTTATTGGTAGAAATCACGTGTTCTACCGATAATTCCTTACCTCCCCTTCCTCTCTTCAGGAAATTCTGGATTCGCCATTGTTTTATTTCTGAATTGAATAAAATATTACAAAATCTTAGTTTTAACATTTGCCCAATTGCTAGTAAAGTTATGAAATGCTTATCGCTATCTAACATTTGGTAACTGAATATGTGGAGGAAAAATAGGATTATTGAAGGGTGGAAAGAGACCGTCAGTTCTCCATCCTCTCCCCAGTGTCACCTACACTTTTACAGTCTAAAATGTGACAATTCACCCATTGAAAGAGTCAACGTGGAACACTCTCTTTGGCTAGTGAATCTCACTACTATTTCAATCCAGATAAAGCGAAACAATTTATCTACACAAATAGTAAAACAAATAAAACGCTGGAGGGGTAGGGGGGCGGGTCAGTATCCAGTAATGGACCCAACTGCCACCGAAGCAATCATGACTCGAGTGTATTTGCCTCAATGTGTAATCCGAATGGCTTGCTCTGCTACCGATACGGAATTCTGCGGTAGGCATTTTATTTATTGCGTAAAATAATGTACAGTTATGGAAGAAAAGGTCAACGCAAATGTCTGCGCATGTTTTCGAGAAATGTCTTGTTTAGTTTGGTGCATACAGACAAGAAATGTTTCTGTTTTGCTTTATATTCGCTCGTGCAATATTTATATATTATTATTATTATATATATATATATATATATATATATATATATATATCACGCAATGATACTAAACAACTATAGTATTTAAGATGCATTCCCCTAATTTGGTCACCTGTGAAACTTCTTCGAAAAGCGAGAGAAAATTATTCTCAATTTCTCCTTGTATCTCCCTAGTTCTTTATCCATCATAATCCAAGTTTGTTGCTCTTGTATTAACGGTTATTTTCAACGATTATTATCCCAGTCCACTGTGATGTCAATTTGATTGAAAATACACGTGGCATTCAATTACAAGTTTGCTTATTCATACGGTGGGTAAATCGCCTGCCGAAATTAATACCACGACAATTTTGATACGCTTCAATGAGTAGCAGGGGACGCACATGCTTGGGTTGGTTGTGCATTGGTGCCAGCTATTTCAATATAAACACATAGAGACGATGGGAAGACTGGGGACATTTCTATCAAGAAGTGTTACCTCATTCGATATCATATCCATATTATATCATGATTTATGTGAACATGTGTCTTCAAAAACAGTCGTAATTTATAATAGCAATATACCTTATATGCATGTCTACATGCAGGGTTAGTGAACTGGCAGACACAATATGCCGTATCATAATGTTGCATGTCATAACGCATAGTCTTCCAAAACAAGAGAGCATGTAACATTATACAGTAAGTTAGATAATATATAATATAGGGTTATATATATATTATGGTAATATATACATATATATTAGTTAGATAATATATAATATAGGATTATATATATTATGGTAATATATATATATATATATATTTATAATTGTATATATATATATAAATAATTAACTGAAATTACAAATATAGCCTACATAGTGTAATACAGTTGTTCGTGTTTGGTTGCCCATTTGCGATAAAGTTTCTCAACCTTTATAACTTTACAAATACTGCTCTAATGTAAGACTCTAATACATTTTTCGAACGAAGACACTGCAGAATTTGTTTATCCAAATAATATGTTATCTGGCGAATTATTCTACTAGTACAACCTACGTTTCATTGAATATGTTGAGAACGGTGTTGCTTCCCTCGAATTATTAGCGGATATTAACGACTGTTAAATTAGACCATTAAATGTTGCAGTGAAGAAAGATACTTTTAGGGTATACAGGTGAGTAAAATGCTTGTTGCTGTTGGAGTATGAGTATAACCATTATTTAGCATCTTCAGCATATTTAGCATCTAGCATATTCGGGGCCAACACTGATGACCTTTAACACATATATTTTACATTGCCTGTTAATTCGTATTTTGTCTCCGAAATTGTATACAATGTTCATTGGTTTAATTTTACAAATGTATCATGAATACACATGTGTCACACCGTCGACGAGACAATCTATTCGGGTCCTCGTCATTCTTTTATCAGGAAGTTCTACCCCGAATCCTCAAATCGTAAAACAACTATATAAATTTCTGGGATTTGTATCATTATTGCCAGATTCCCTGGGGGAGGAAATACGTACGTACGTCTTATCCAGTCATCGTTAAACTACTGCTATCAATTTACATGGTACGCACAGATCAATAGGCAAGGCCTTCGTACACTAACGCCCTTTTGATCTTAAACGGAAGTAATGGCTGTGATTGCCTATGTTCATTCGCGTCGGTTATCGTTCAAATATAACATTCTAATTTTACAGTCCAATGCCTTCCAACGGATGATCAAATCTATTGTGACGTGTAGGTATCACTCAGTGACGTCACAATCAAGTTCATGCCACGAGGCATAAAGGTGGAGGAAGTATGACGCTATCAGATAGATATATAGGACTGTACCATCCTGTCTGCGGGGGAAACAAATCTGGTCATTTCGATATAGCTAGTTAATTATTTAGATCCCCTCAGCAAAAGTGCAAATTCACATGGGTAACTACGGTATTTGAATGGACTTAGGAAACTGGTCCAAAGTTCAACGTGCAATCTCATTTAATTCGGTCGGGGTGTGTGTGGGGGGAGGGGGGGTGCCTTTGAATGTATTATTCCTTATCACCGCAATTTTGCGATAAACGCTACTCATATATAGACCTAACTTATAGTTTTAATATGCCTCATAATGCACCACTTGACGGCTAATTTTTTTTTTCATTTTTTCTAGGGTAAATTTCGAATTTGGCCTTCGTCATCATTGAAAAATCGACTACCACGCATCCAATCGCACCCTCCATCACCCTTCCCCCTACCACGCCACCACCTACGACCCCGCCACCTACACACCGGTATTATTTCGGGCGATGAACTTAATAAGTAATTCAGAATTCTTTCCTTTTTCCTTCCTCAATAAGCAGAACCTTGGCAAATTATATTTCAATATTCGCCAAAGATGCTATGATGTAAGAGGTATGTATCATATTGTCCTCCCTTGTACACTCTGTTGAAACATTCCGCTTTCGTTTCGACCCACTTCACGTATCTACAATTATGTCGCGTCTGGCTTGCTCCTTCCGAGTCAGGAATAAAATATTTACGAAGGTTTTAATGAATTTTTAGAGATGATCGAAAACTTATCACCGTTCAAAGTGACAGAATGCTTAAAGACAAAGAAAGGAATGAGGTTTCATTAATAATGATACTATCCAAGAATGCAATTAACCAATGAAACAGGTTAAAGTAACAAAACAAAAAATAACATGGCGACAATATTTGAAGAGGATCAAATACGTCATTAAGCCACAACTTATATATGTAGTGATGAAATTAAAAGAGAAACTGCATACAACTTTAATAATAATAATAATGTAAAATAAATAGGACACAATTCAATCTTGCACAAAAAACAAGAAAAAAAAAAACTGGACCACGGGTGATCGAAAACAAACGTATAAAAAAGCAAAGCTCCTATTTTGTTTTGTTATCATGAAACAAGTTTAGTAATAAGTACTAGAGATCATATTTCTTAACAATGTTTTAATTTTTTTTTAATTTTTTTTTTTAATAAAAATAAATATAAAAATAAACAAATTCATCTTCCAACAAAGAAAACTAAAAACAAGGCACACGGGTGACCCGAAAATGAACTTACATATATATAAACAAGGGCCTGTTTGTCATGGTACAGTTTTCAAATATGCCAGTTTTTCTTTTCCAGAGAACTACAACGTCATAGAATTGTTGGCGATACCTTATGAAACAGGGAACTTATAGTGCTTTGAAGGTTCGGGTCACTAGCAGCTCCCGTGGCTGAAGCTTACGCCGTATTATGCATGACGTCATAGTTGCTATGGTGATTGATATGCACAGTAAAAACAGTGCCTCATAGCATCCAACGTGAAGTGTAAGAAATATGCATGTCAAAGGCCCCTTCTCCATTTCTATGGTGCAATGTACAACACTCCAACGTCTGTACAGTTCAGAGTTAAAACTTGTTCGAAGTTTCTCACATGTCATAAATATAAATTGTGTTTCAAACGCCACCCAGGTAAGACTTCTATGAGCCTTTGTCAACGATTAAAGTCAGCGATCCCACCCATTCTCACACTATTTGCATATAGTTATCCTATGGAGAAATGTCACTGGATTAACCCTTCTCCCCCTCCCCTCCTCCCCCTCCCCTCCCATACATGAGCATACTCCTCTCGTATCTCTCTGTAAAAAAACACACACCTTATGTTGTAATGCTCTATTTACGGTAACTGTAAAGTTCACTGTTTTATATCACCGACGTTACGCGGAAGAATGTTGGGATAATTAAATTCTGGCTGACTATATATGCATACGAGAATGATTACAGTTCAACAACAACAAAAAAAGAAGGGGGGAAATTTCTAGACTATTTAGCCTTAGAACAATTCAGTGAAAAAAAAATAAAGAAAATAATAATACCAAAATAAATTGGTTTATTGAAGACAGAATCCAACTTGGGAGTTTCTTGTGTCAAAATATACATTAGATAAAAGTCAAGGGGAAGTTAAACGAAGAAGGAGAGATGTTAGTAATGGAGAGAGAAAAAACACAAACTGGTAAAATTAAAATCAAGCGGCTTTGAATAATTCACTCCCCGGGACAAATTCTTCCAGCGACTTTTGAAATATACTATTTTGTATTACGAACAACACATCAAGCTGTTTTATTTGGGTTTTTTTTATTGAGGGGAAATTTACGCTTGATACGGTTACCCTAAGCAACCACAAGCGCAATGCATACCGACTTCATGCCATTAGAACACAGTTATTTGCTACAGGCCTATAAAAGTGTTTCGTATTACAATCGTAAAATATGTCATAAGTATTTTATTTCAAATATGCTAAACATGTAAACCAAAATATTAACACCTAAGCATGAATACCCGTGATTAGTTAGGTAAGCCCTCCATGATATAGCTCGTTATATTTATTGAAGCAATTCTTAGGATTCTAAATTTTTAAGAAAATGTTCGATTAATCGATGAAGCAACCAATCAATCAATCAAGCAATGAATCCCCAAATACACCAGTCCCTTGCTTTAAACTTTTACCGTCTGCTAAAATATGCACACGGGACACCATTTTTGCTGCATCGGCGTCCCATATGCTTTTCATATAAAAATAATACCAAACATTAAATCGTATAATCAATGTAAGTAAGATTATACACCAGACTACAAATTGAGTCAACATTGCATAACGTTGTCGTTAATAGCTTGCTTTTGGGTTCAGTTTGCAAGATGGATATTTAACTGTCAAAATGTCTTTTTTTTCAAGTCAGAAATATATATATGGCTTATTGAGATGGTGCAGTGTAATATACTTTTATTACACTCCACATAGACGGTATAGCATAAAACATCCCCTATGTATAATATCTAAGAGAAGACGACTCCAAATGCAGGGCGGAATTTTTAAGTTGGTTGATAACACCAGCAGTTATATATCATTGAGGTGCGTGTATACTAGGAGGTTAAAGGAGACGAAATGTTTAAAAAAAATATAAATAAAAAAATTACCACTCTAAGAAAGAATCACGTTACGCGTAAGTACACTTGATAAGTATTTCCAAGACAAAAAGAAAGAACATTTGGGTACTAATTTACCATTCATTTTTTTTTTTTTTTTTTTTTTGGCCTGATATTACGAGGTTTTCAGTAGGGTCTGTTCCAATTGTTGTTAAGAATGTCCTTTAGTGGGAGGCGGATGGCGACGGGGAAAGGTAAGGGGAAGAGTTAAGGAAAGAAATAAGGTAATTTTTTTTTATGATTTATGCAATTAATAACATACGTATAGGTTTAAGTACAACAGTGGAAGTTTAAATGAAATCGTTTTATGGAAGCATAAAACAGCGCATTACAATCCAATGTCGCATAACTTCTTATATACAGTAGCGTATCCAGTGGTGACCGGGGGACACGTGCCCCCCCCCACCCCAAGGCGCCCCCAGATACATATTGTAGTGTTAAAAACCTTTATCTGCCTCAATTAAAAACATAAATATCGGACAGGCTAAGCCCGAAAATTCTTGAACTTGAAGTTACTTCAAGTTGCAAAATATAGCACCAGATTGCATCTACGGACCCTAGATTAATCAAACGTTTCTCAAAGGGGAGGGGTACACCCCCTACCCTTCACCCCTCCTAGGACGGCATTCACAAATAAACAGTGTGCCCCCTACCCTTAAGTGCTCTGCCCCCCTCCTGTGCCCCCCAAGATTGAAATGTCTGGCGAGGCCACTGCTTATATACCCCCACCCCCTACTTCTTCTTCCTGTTAAATATTTTTGGATTAACTGTTATAACAACCAGCAATAGCATACAACTAATACTACCATAACAGTGGACTGCTCATAATCATCATAAAATTATTACCCAATGAACAGATCTAATATAAAAAAAAATATGAATAATTCACGAAGCGGATTTTAACTGTGAGGCTGTTTGATTGGACTACCAGATGCGACGCAATAAATAAACTCGATGATTATTCTACACCTCCCTCTCTGTGAAATATCTACACGGCATAGATATGCATAGACCTATATATATTATGGACTGACATCTCGTATAATGAACGCCAATCACGCCAAAATTGCGTCCTAGTTTCGTTTTTTTTTCACACACCCGAAGGTCGTCAACCCTTCAAGTATAATTCGCAGGGTTCTTTTGGGAATATAATTGATCAAAGACCTTATATGCATGATGTTGATTATTGCCAATTCTTTGGGGATAATGGGTATTCTTTTATCTCTTAACAGTGCAGTGTTTGAATGGGATATATTAGTACAGTAATGAAGCACGCATGCATCAACCGCCATATCTGTGACATGAACACTTATAATGAGCTTAGCCATTTAGCTTTTCCAGGTATTTTTGGTCAACTTTTTCGACGATGATATACAAACTTTTGTATTAATGTTGATACAACTTTGACATGATACAATCAAAGTAGTAAAATATATTTGGGCAGAGTTTTCCTTTCCCTTAATTGAAGTGGAACATTAACTATACTCTCTATAACGTGAACTTTCTTCAGAACTTTAGTTTCTATATGGTTGTTACCATGGGCGGCGATCCGTACTTCCGAGTGGGGGGGATATGACCTTGTTGACTATCTAAGCGTAGCGCCACCATGAGTTGGCGCGAAGCGTACAAGAAATTTTGGGATTTACAAACCCTCTAGATGGCTGGAAACGGCACTTGCCGAGGTTTCCAAGCGGCATATACCCAACTTTAAAATAGGGATTTCATGTCCTAAATATCTCATAATCAGGATCCAAAATACTTTTTTTATTATTTCGGGTGTTATTTTGGGAAAATTGCCCCTGTCAATCTTGTTTCAGGCGCTACGTTAGAATGTTCGAGAGCTCTTTATATTATTCGATGAAGAAAATGGCCTCATGCAGGCTATTATAGGCCTATACACATGCAATACACAATTACACATAGTTACATTCCTAAGTACCGAGGGCATCCAGGTGAAACGTACGTGTATTAACAGGGGCGTCGGAAGCTATTTGGGATTGGTACGGAAGATCAGAGTGCAGGGGCGTAGCGAAGGGTTTTTTGTTGGGGGGTGTGGAGAATTTGATTTGCCGACGGATCTGGAAGTGGTGACTGAAATGGGGGAGGGGTCTAAGGGGAGGGGTCCCCCTCCCCTTTGGCAATTTTTTAGTTTTGAAACGTCCTTAGATGCAATCTGGTGCATATTTTAAGTCAAATTTGATTTGCCGACGGATCTGGAAGTGGTGACTGAAATGGGGGAGGGGTCTAAAGGGAGGGGGTTTCCCCCTCCCCTTTGGAAAATTTTTAGTTTTGAAACATCCTTAGATGCAATCTGGTGCATATTTTAAGTCAAATTTGATTTGCCGACGGATCTGGAAGTGGTGACTGAAATGGGGGAGGGGTCTAAGGTTATGGGTCTACCCCTCCCCTTTGGAAAATTTTTAGTTTTGAAACGTCCTTAGATGGAATCTGGTGCATATTTTAAGTCAAATTTGGCACGGTAGAAGCTCCCGTTCTCCTTTTCTCTATTCAGCTTTCCTTCTTTCTTCCCCTTCCGCTCTCTTCACCTTTTCTCCTTTTGCCGACAGACCCAAAATTTGCCGACAGAGACCAAATTATTGGGGGGGTGTGACACCCCCCACACCCCCCGCTCGCTACGCCCCTGTCAGAGTGTGGCCATCTACCATAATTATCGGGGGGTGGGGGACGTTTGGAAGGTCAAACTACGCTACGCGCCACCATTGGTTGGCGCGTAGCGTTATGGAGAAAATTTTGAAAAAATGCCTCCCAGATTGCAGGAAATGGCACTTCCCGAGCTTTTCTTCTGTGCATTCTCCCTTGTCTGTTTTTGTACCCGATTAATCTTCTGAAACACATTTTGAAGTATGTTTTCATTTTGGTTCTTTATTTTTTGCCTTTTTTTCTTCTTAGTGCTACTTTTTTCTCCTTTTTTTGCGCCGTGAATATTGGTCCGGCGAACCGCTCCGACGCCCCTAATTAAGCATTACCCTGGTAACATGAGATTCTCAGCTGTTCGAGGGAACATGTTCGTGTGTAGGCCTACTATAGGGCCTATATGAATACTATGAGGGTGCATATATGTACTATATCAATACCGTGGGCGCAATAATACATTTTGTTGTTATAGGGCCAATGAAGCCTACAGTCAACTATTCTTGCTTTATAAAGACGGTTTATTTGAAAAGATCGCACTGCGTTTATGGTATAGGCGAGAAATGAAGCTAAAAGAGCCGTACATTCACGATGATGCATAAATGAAGGCATGAAAATATTCTTATTCCTGGCATTTGGTGGGGGGGATATGGTGTATTACATCCCCTCCACCCATTTTCATGGGGGGGATATATCCCCCCCATCCCCCCCAGGATCGCCGCCCATGGTTGTTACCATGTTTCTAAGTCTTACTACCCCCCCCCCCTACACCCCACCTCTGTTGACATAAAATGACATTCGATCTCTACAAAAAAGGAAACCAAAATAATACGTAATTGTAGATAGAATTTCATACATACTTGCATCATATGAAAAAAACTTTACGAGAAGTCACAAAATCTTCCAGTTTCGAAGTTTGCGTCTCAGCATGTGCATATACACGCCGAACGCTTACAGAGGGCACATGAAGCGACATTAATGTGATTAATGATCAAGGAATGAATTACATAAGATAACAAAACAAAAAACAATTTGTGATAGAAATACTTTTTAGACATATTTTATTAAAAGCTATTCAACGAAGACGCTTGTCGGTTATAGCAGGTGGTTGCGTTTCACTTCGACTGCAAACTTGTCACATTAATATATTTTTGTTATAATTAACCTAGTCTATATGATATTGATGGCCGCATTCACAGGGTAGGAAGCTTCCAAAAAGTGGGGGGGGGGGAGGGCACAACATCAGAGGGGCACTTTCTCATTCCACAACCACAACTCGTTATGCTATAAACAGATACACACCGGCCATATCACTTAAATATATATGTGTTAGTATGCTATCAATGCTATTATGGTGCACGTGAATATTAAAATTAACAAAGGCTTAAACTATCTGCCAGTAGGGCACATTTGCTATTTTGGAAAAAAAAGTGGGGGACACGTGCCCACAGTACCCCCTTCCCGCTCATACCCCCTGGTCGCATTTGTGTATCGTTCATTATTAGTTCATTTTCTTAGATGCTCGACGTAAAGGCAAGCGTAGTTTCGATGGCTGGGCACGGCGGAAGCAATGTGGAAATGAACCCGTTAACATCAACTTAGTAAAAAATACAGGAGTATCGCACACTGCGATAGGCAGTCACATGTAGGCCTAGCTATACGACACTATAATTGTCTGTACAGCGAATCGTCTTGAGAACGTAACTTCAAAATTCCACGTAACAATAAGCCTATATATACTAACCAAAGTGAGACTTTCTAATATATGTCTTTCGAATATCATCCATGCCGCGTAGTGAATGTTAGGTGAGACATCCGAACCTGTCTTGAAATAATCAACGATATTTTCGTCAGTGTTTTGAGTGAAACTTACCCTAGAGATGTACCCCCCCCCCCCACCCCTCTCTCTCTAGCTTGACAGAACGGGTTCTCCTAACTCCATAACTCCTAACATATTGTTCTGTTCCCCTTAGAACATGTCTAACATCTGGAGAGATTATCATTCCTATCATATTCTTGTCACGGCCCCTATATATCAGTAGCGAATAGCATAGTGTCGAACAATGCCCTAAATTCCTATACCCAAAACCACTTACAAGTCCAGTGCAAGCGATAGAATACTCTCTCATTGAGAACAAACTCAGCCTAGCCTATATATATCACCAAAGGATAATAAGGAAAAAATACAGCTGGCTACACGGTACCTGCAAAACACTTAACTAAAGCAACACGCTAAACGGAACAAGTAAAAGGATAGGCCTGCGATGTCTAAAGTTATCACACCACAATTAGCGTATAGTAAACGTCGGAAATGTATCTGTTCCCTTTCTAGGGGAATGGTGCTGCACACCCGACGATGATCACACAGTCACAGTCCTGATTCAAGGGAACCGGGGTTGAGAGCAGGTAGTTTGGTAGTTAAGGCGTTAGGTGGTTTGGTTTTCGTGCCCAGGTTCCAGTTCCTTTTGGGCGACTTTTTCTTAAAAAGCATATTGTCGGAAATGAATAGCCCTAAAATGACCTACCGTTTTATTTTTATTTTACAAGTTCGAGTAGTGTACATCCGCTCAAAAGGTTAACCATTGTCGCTCCTCTTCTAGCTCAAAAACTAATCGGTCATGATATGGAAATTTGCAAATGCCATGATAGGCCAAGATCTCAATTATCATGTGGTGGGTAGGATATGCAAGTTGAAAACTTGTATCTGTGCTTTGGCAGGTCTTTGAAAGTGACGAGTTTAGTCTGTATAGGTCAATGGAACAATTCATTGTGATGCAAGACCTATAAATAATGGCTATAAAGTGTTGGACCATATCTAATTAATACACAGAGCATCGCTCTCTAACCTTTGACCTGATTATGCATGCGTAGTGTATATTCCCTTTTCAAGGGACACGTGATACTCACGTGACATATGTAACATCATGACTATACGGTTACACTGTCACTGTTTGACAGTAGATTAAGTTGCATGGTTCTTGTACCCATACATAGTTTCTTAAACAGGAACCACGCAGTAAAAGGAACCAGGGTGATAAAGTTCGAACATGTTTAAAATTGAATTGATTTATACCAGTGCTACCCATTTCGTGTGACTTCCCAACCTGCATTATGAATTATCATCCATAATCTAATTACCGTTTTTTTTTTTTTCTTTTTTCTTAGGCAGACTACCGAACAAACCACAACCAGTCCATATATATCATACATGTTCTTGATGTTTTAAAAAAGATGTGGTAAGTTTATTTTTATCGAATGCTAAGCCTTCCTTTAAAATTCAGCCACAGTGGTTGCGTGCGCAATGTTAACAATCTGTTATACAGACTAAGGCTTATTTGAACCCACCGCATCATAATTATGATCTGCATGTTTCATGAGAGGTTGCGAGCTATCCATCTCGCTGTTAAAATGAGAAATATGCACTATAATGAAATACATCGTTGTTCACCACACAAGTTACCGGATTAGTAAATATATAGATATAAATATAGATATATATATATACATATATATACATATATATATATACACATATATACACATATATACACATATATATACATATATATATATATATATATATAGATATATATATATACATATATATATATATATATTGATATATATTGATATATATATATATATATATATATATTGATATATGTTGTTTAGCTATATATAGATGTATACGTTGTTGGCTGTAAAACTATTGTTGGCTATTTAAATAACATTTCAAGGTTGGTTATAATACTACTATGCTGTTTGCTACAATAACATATGCTGCTGGTTATAATGATGAATGCATATGGCTATTACTGTATAGACTGTTATTGCTATAGCGTACTCTTGGTTATAATTGTATATGCTGTTATCTAAAAATAACGTTTTAAGGTTGGCTATATAACAAGTCACGTTGGGTTTCAGAAATTCTGTTCAGAGATCGATTATTACTCCTTCGAAATGATGGAAGAAAAAAAAAACAAGGAAAAAAAAACTCCCGTCAATTTTCTACATTCTGAAACTAATCAAGAATTTATGTCATCAAAATTTGTAGAATTTTGGTAAAATACAAAATATTGATGGGGCACCAATGATTGAACCTACAGGCAATGTTCTTCCTCTCTTCTATGTTTCGCGTCAAATAATTATTTTTAGGCGAGGAGTTTTCGAGACTGAATGAGATTACAATAATCCCGTAATTAATTTTGTCTTCATACATTTTTTTAATTACAAGCTAAAGAGGAACCCTGTGAGTTACATGCAAATAGGGTAATAATTAAAGCTAAGATGGTGGCGCCCTTTACAGAATTAACTGAGACTCATGACGCGACAAAACTCTACTTACGTGCAGTGGCGTCGACAGACATTTCAATCTGTGGGGGGGGGGGGGGTGGGGGAACAGCACTTAATTATGGGGGGAAATGTTTAATTGTGATTGCCGTCATGGGGGAGGGGTCTAAGAGAGTTCTCTGTACTTAGTGATTGGTAACATTTGTCTAAACTTGGGTATAGGTCTTTTTGTCGTCATCAAGTAATTTATTTTTTTCGGACAAGATTAAATTGAAAGTATTACAGGGCAGGTGTATTAATTTAAACCAGTAGTGTGTACAGGACTTCAAAGGTGAGGGGGGGGGTCACATTCTTAATCCCCCGACTGATGCAGGCAAAGGGGAAGGAGCTGGAAGCCCGAGCCAGAGATGGCGCATTATTCCTGAGAAGGAAATATAGCCGTAGAAAAAGACTCGCATGTGAGGAATTTATTTTTTTCTCTATGTCAGGCTGTGACTCCAACCACCCCCCCCCCCCACCCCATCCCTCTTACTTCTTCGTTATACACCAAAAATATGTAGTAATCGTGATAACATTTGTAATAAACCCCAATAGATATATTTATCATAAAAATAAGCAATACGTGTTGGCATGATTATATTATTACATAACACTTAATACTGGGTACTTGATCACGTGGTATAAATAAACGCACTGTGCTCTATTTTTAAAATTTAAAAGACCTGAATATATTCTTTCCAATCTTTATACGCTGAGATTTCTGTACAATGAGTCATTGAACTGTTATCCATATAACCTCCTACACATGCAGATATACGTGAATAAAGGGCTCGGACCCATAGCCAAATTTCTCAGTTGAAATTACTTCAAAATGCACTCCTGTGATTCCCACGTGCTTAATTTCAATAGATCAGTGAATATAGAAATATAGAAGTCAAGGTAAAGCCGTTTTATTATAACTAAAGGCAATGAAAACTCCGCCAAAAATCGTTTTTCAAATCGGATGGCCTATAATAGTCGCACATTCTAAGGAAATGAGCGAATAGCCTAACGTGAACAGCTGGTCAGTCCCCCTCCCACCCATGTAGACTACTGTGCCAACTATCTGCGCAACCAATCTTGTTTACAAAAACTTGGATGTTACAGGACACAAGTTTGATGTCCCTCCTCCAACTCAGAAAACCACCCCTCTACAAAGTGATAAGCCTTATACATCAAACAAGTACCAACCCACATATTCAACACAATGATCATAATAATAATGAGGATTTATAAAGCTCTGATATATATTGATAACGGTGCTCAAGGCGCATAACAATATTACCCCGGTCAACGATAACCTGTCAAATATATAGACAATCCCTCCACATGGCAGCAGCTAAACAGCGCCCAACTGACAGTTTATCTCACAGGTCCCCATTTATACACCTGGATGATGGAGATAAAAGTGCCTTGCCCACAGTGGCGGCGCCAAGGGGGGGGGGGGGCTTGGGGGCTTTAGCCCCCCCCCACTGAAGTAGTCAGCCCCCCATTAGCCCCCCCAACTGAAATAGGCAAAAAAAGAAAACCTCATTGAAACAATATAGCCTACCCAAATTTTGTCAGCCATAACGCAGTGCTACAATGGTCAATGGAAATTTTGATGAATTTTGTTCTCATACGGCAATGTCGTGTGCGTTTCACAAACAGCGTGTATACAGACTAAAACAGGAGTTGTATCAGAGAGCGTGATATAATAATTGAGCAAAGGAATTGGATCTTTCACAGCAGGTAATATTTTAGTGATACGAAAACTGTGAATTGGTATCTTCCATTCTAATTTCACTAAAGTTACTCACAAAAAAAATGCATATTTTTGGAGAAATTTTCAGGTGACAAAAGCCTCGCTAAATGCCACCATTTTGCATGTAGGCCTTTCAAGGATTGGGAAAAATTTCAAAAGGGGAGGGTGGCACCCCCTCCCCTTATACCCCCCCAGGACGGCGATCACTCAATCTCGTAAGCCACCCAAAAAATTGGCTCAGCCCCCCCTTAGCCTCCCCAACTAAAAATTCCGCCACTGCTTGCCCAAGGAAACAACGTAATGATCTGGCCAGGACTCAAACCTGCAAACCTAAGACAACAAGTCCATTGCCTTAACCAATTGACTACAAGCGCGTAGCGAGGAATTTGCCAAGGGAGGGGTGAACCTGTAGGCAAACTATTAGAGCCATAGATTCGGCACTGGAAACTATCTAAGCATAGCGTACAAGAAAATTTGGGCCGAAAAATGCCTCCCATATCGCTGGAAATGGCACTTACCAGGCCTTGTTAGTTGCATCTAAGCATTTCTATTTTGAAATTAATAGTGATATCATAAAAACATACACACAAAATTTGCTCAAGGGGGGCTGGTTGCCCTATTTACCCCCCCCTTTGCTACGCGCCTGATTGACTACAATGCCCTCCCTAATCACCCTGCATACAGTACCAAGTTACCAACCACATTTTGAAGGTTCCAACCAAGTATTTCCCTACCCCTATCTACCATTCCATTCGAGCAACCATCTCAATCAAAAAAATTTTCAATTAGACAGTTGACTTTATTTTCCATCAGTACAATTCTGTATTGTGAAGACAAAAGCTGGTTCTTTGTTAATGTGGAAAGTAGGTTTCTCTGAGACCACACGGCAAACTCCAGCTTTCTCCCAATCTCTCGTCAGCTTCGTGAATTGCTCTCGTGTGAGTCTTGGACTCTTTTGCATACTCAGCAAGGATACGCTAAATATCAGGTAGCCACCTGTAAGAAAGTTAAACAGAATCAAAGATGTTCAAAATATCTCACTGTTTACATATAAAAGAAAAGGAATCAAAGTCAAATGTAGCAAAGTTATTCCTTTTCTGGGATGACATTCTGCTTGTAGAGATAAAATGAAGTTTTGGAAAGACCTTATATTTGTAATTTTTCACCTTTAGGCCACTAATTTAGTTACATTTATAATTTGGGAAAAGGGCTTTTTTTGGGGGATAATTACAAAATAAGTGCCCCCCTGTACCCAACTCCCTGACCCTATAGCCTCTTCCCCCTCTAATTTTTTCCAAAGGAAAATGCATATTACATGGGCCGCAACCATCTGCTCGGATTCATGCCGGACGTACCTTTCTTTAAGTATTTCAAGAGCAGCGGAATGGACTCATAGTAAACAGCTCCATGAGCAAACACACCAGCGCTGACCATTGCATCATAGCTACCTGTAAAATAATATGAAAATAATAAAACAAAATAACTACATCCAAGGAAGAATTTATTAATGCAAAAGCAAGATTGTGCCTAAATTCAATTGTCTGTTAAACCATAAAATAGTTTAAATAATAAATTAAATTAATACTGCTATATTATATTGATACTGCAGAAGTCAACACGATAACTTCACATGGTGAAATGTGACTTTTGCTGGAGTAATATAAGGAACACCGCTTTCGGAGATCATGTGATACCCGGAAGATTGCATTTTTTCCAGGTATGAACCAAGTGATGGCTAACCAGATTGAACTTGAAATGAGTGAGGGCGTTGTGGTCAAGTGGTTAAGGCAGTGGACTTGTGATCTAAGGATTTCGAGCCCTGGCCAGATCATTGCGCTGTGTCCTCGGGCAAGGTACTTTATCTCCATTGCCTCTCTTCACCCAGGTGTATAAATGGGGACTTGCGAGGTGACTTGTAAATGTAGTTGCGTGCGCCGGTTAGTTGCATGCACCCTATGGGAAGTCCCCCAGGGGACACGTGGCTGTGGTGCACTGTGGTGCTCCAGGAAAGATTGTTTGAATTGTGCACACTTTGGTGTGTAGGTGTTACAAGTTACCAATGACCAGGGTTAAGTACAAAGCGCATAGAACTTCTGGATTATGTGCTATTTTAAATAACGGGGTAATAATAATTAATAATAATAATGAGTAGAAGAAAGTACATCAGGTGTGTGGAGACAGGTAATAGAGACATGTGCAATGAGTACAAACCTTCCGCAAGGTTTTCGATCGACTCGGACGTCCCGATCAAGCTACGGAACGTGTTCTTGTAGAGATTCTTCTTGCTCGCGATATCCAGCATTCCTTGGGAAGCATCTAAAGCATCCATGTTCGAGTAGCCTTCCTTCTTGAGCTGCAAAGACAGAAGATATATATCAAATACAAATAAAGAAAAAAACAACAGGTTCTATGACAACAGTCTGCAGTCTATGGATAGTTTTACAATCATTCTGTTTCTGTTGATATCGAGTAGCCCTCCTTCTTGAGCTGTACAAACAGAAATATATATCAAATACAAATAAGGAACAAACAACAGTAGGTGCTATGACAACAGTTTGCAGTCTATGGATAGTTTTACAATCATTCTGTTTCTGTTAATATCGAGTAGCCCTTCTTTTAGAGCAGCACAAACAGACGATATATATCAAATACAAATAAGGAACAAACAACAGTAGGTGCTATGACAACAGTTTGCAGTCTATGGATAGTTTTACAATCATTCTGTTTCTGTTGATATCGAGTAGCCTTCCTTCTTGAGCTGCAAAGACAGAAGATATATATCAAATACAAATAAAGAAAAAAACAACAGGTTCTATGACAACAGTCTGCAGTCTATGGATAGTTTTACAATTATTCCGTTTCTGTTGATATCGAGTAGCCCTTCTTTTAGAGCAGCACAAACAGACGATATATATATATCAAATACAAATAAGGAACAAACAACAGTAGGTGCTATGACAACAGTCTGCAGTCTCTGGATAGTTTTACAATCATTCTGTTTCTGTTAATATCGAGTAGCCCTTCTTTTAGAGCAGCACAAACAGACGATATATATCAAATACAAATAAGGAACAAACAACAGTAGGTGCTATGACAACAGTTTGCAGTCTATGGATAGTTTTACAATCATTCTGTCTCTGTTGATATCGAGTAGCCCTCCTTCTTGAGCTGCACAAATAGAAGATATACATCAAATACAAATAAGGAACAAATAACAAGTTCTATGACAACCGTCTGCAGCCTATGGATAGTTTTACAATCATTCTGTTTCTGTTGATATCGAGTAGCCCTCCTTCTTGAGCTGCACAAATAGAAGATATACATCAAATACAAATAAGGAACAAATAACAAGTTCTATGACAACCGTCTGCAGCCTATGGATAGTTTTACAATCATTCTGTTTCTGTTGATATCGAGTAGCCCTCCTTCTTGAGCTGCACAAATAGAAGATATACATCAAATACAAATAAGGAACAAATAAAAGTTCTATGACAACCGTCTGCAGCCTATGGATAGTTTTACAATCATTCTGTTTCTGTTGATATCGAGTAGCCCTTCTTTTAGAGCAGCACAAACAGACGATATATATCAAATACAAATAAGGAACAAACAACAGTAGGTGCTATGACAACAGTCTGCAGTCTATGGATAGTTTTACAATCATTCTGTTTCTGTTAATATCGAGTAGCCCTTCTTTTAGAGCAGCACAAACAGACGATATATATCAAATACAAATAAGGAACAAACAACAGTAGGTGCTATGACAACAGTTTGCAGTCTATGGATAGTTTTACAATCATTCTGTTTCTGTTGATATCGAGTAGCCCTCCTTCTTGAGCTGCACAAATAGAAGATATATATCAAATACAAATAAGGAACAAACAACAGTAGGTGCTATGACAACAGTTTGCAGTCTATGGATAGTTTTACAATCATTCTGTTTCTGTTGATATCGAGTAGCCTTCCTTCTTGAGCTGCACAAATAGAAGATATATATCAAATACAAATAAAGAAAAAAACAACAGGTTCTATGACAACAGTCTGCAGTCTATGGATAGTTTTACAATCATTCTGATTCTGTTGATATCGAGTAGCCCTCCTTCTTGAGCTGCACAAATAGAAGATATACATCAAATACAAATAAGGAACAAACAACAAGTTCTATGACAACAGTCTGCAGTCTATGGATAGTTTTACAATCATTCTGTTTCTGTTGATATCGAGTAGCCCTTCTTTTAGAGCAGCACAAACAGACGATATATATCAAATACAAATAAGGAACAAACAACAGTAGGTGCTATGACAACAGTCTGCAGTCTATGGATAGTTTTACAATCATTCTGTTTCTGTTAATATCGAGTAGCCCTTCTTTTAGAGCAGCACAAACAGACGATATATATATATCAAATACAAATAAGGAACAAACAACAGTAGGTGCTATGACAACAGTCTGCAGTCTATGGATAGTTTTACAATCATTCTGTTTCTGTTGATATCGAGTAGCCCTTCTTTTAGAGCAGCACAAACAGACGATATACATCAAATACAAATAAGGAACAAACAACAGTAGGTGCTATGACAACAGTTTGCAGTCTATGGATAGTTTTACAATCATTCTGTTTCTGTTGATATCGAGTAGCCCTCCTTCTTGAGCTGCACAAATAGAAGATATACATCAAATACAAATAAGGAACAAACAACAGTAGGTGCTATGACAACAGTCTGCAGTCTATGGATAGTTTTACAATCATTCTGTTTCTGTTGATATCGAGTAGCCCTCCTTCTTGAGCTGCACAAATAGAAGATATACATCAAATACAAATAAGGAAAAAACAACAAGTTCTATGACAACAGTCTGCAGTCTATGGATAGTTTTACAATCATTCTGATTCTGTTGATATCGAGTAGCCCTCCTTCTTGAGCTGCACAAATAGAAGATATACATCAAATACAAATAAGGAACAAACAACAAGTTCTATGACAACAGTCTGCAGTCTATGGATAGTTTTACAATCATTCTGTTTCTGTTGATATCGAGTAGCCCTTCTTTTAGAGCAGCACAAACAGACGATATATATCAAATACAAATAAGGAACAAACAACAGTAGGTGCTATGACAACAGTCTGCAGTCTATGGATAGTTTTACAATCATTCTGTTTCTGTTAATATCGAGTAGCCCTTCTTTTAGAGCAGCACAAACAGACGATATATATATATCAAATACAAATAAGGAACAAACAACAGTAGGTGCTATGACAACAGTCTGCAGTCTATGGATAGTTTTACAATCATTCTGTTTCTGTTGATATCGAGTAGCCCTTCTTTTAGAGCAGCACAAACAGACGATATATATCAAATACAAATAAGGAACAAACAACAGTAGGTGCTATGACAACAGTTTGCAGTCTATGGATAGTTTTACAATCATTCTGTTTCTGTTGATATCGAGTAGCCCTCCTTCTTGAGCTGCACAAATAGAAGATATACATCAAATACAAATAAGGAAAAAACAACAAGTTCTATGACAACAGTCTGCAGTCTATGGATAGTTTTACAATCATTCTGTTTCTGTTGATATCGTTACAGACAGCAAACTTTGCCTTCTTTTCAGGGATGTGATTTGTCCAGTATCACATCACAAAATGCTATACAAATATGGGTTCATTGCTATACAAATGCAAACAACGTAAATAGCAAGTTTTAACACAGAAACCATTGTACTTTTATAAGTGACAGAATTCAGAGAACACAAAATTTGAACATTAAATTATTCCATGCTTTTGGATTATTATGGACATCTAGATTGTCAAAAGATCGTAAGCCAAGAGATTTCTACTATATATGGTGTACAGTACTTTGCACTTTACTCAAGTACCAATATTGTAAAAGAAAACTCTCTCACAAAACCTTTATGACATGTCAACCTCTTATTGAAACTTAATCGTCACTGCAAACTTTTGTCACAAATATAAAAACATTAGATATACAAGTTACCCTGCAAAGCTCTAAATTTTCAGAATATGATTTAGAAAGTTTTATGCTACAGTTCTGTGGACCAGCAGTCATAGACTAGACCGTTGCTAGGGAGGCTCTCTACTGGTTCTGATATCTTTCTTTGTTTCAGTGGGGTGTTATTGAGCAGGCTATCCATGGAATTGTCACAGCGAGTTTCTACAGTCTAATTTAATCTCAACATCAATTCCTAACCAAGAAAAAGTAACATTCAGTCTGCTTTCCAAACATTTGACAGAAAAACAGAGTTTGTATCGAGGCCCTGAACACCTCAAACTGTTTAATAGATGGCGCTATTCATCAACTGATCAATGCTGTCCGACAGATGACTTCAGACAAGTCCTGTACATTCCATTAGCAAAGTATGAAGCAAAAAATTTAACTAAAAGAGAGTGACTACTTTGTCCTGATCACATAACCATTCTGGTCACCATGCAAACATGTGATCACCTCCAACTGTTTTACAGATGGCGCTATTCATCAACTGATCAATGCTGGGATATGCTTATATTCACAAAGAGGGGTGTTCAAAGTTTTTCACATGTTGATAATACAAATAGCTGAATTACCAAATCCCCAATAGTTCCAGTACCAGCTCCAAGATCCAGTATGGCGGCATCTTTATCTTTGACAAACTCTAACGTAGCTTCCACTGTTGTCAAGTGGAACTGGAACCCAGCAGAGTTGAAATTCTGTGGAAAGGGAGAAATGGATTATGCATAATATTGCAAACAAAGACATGGATTATGGGTAATACTGGAAAGGAAGAGATGGGTTTCAGCAGCCAGCCGTCTCTTGCTTGACCGGTTTCAAAAAATGATGCCTATTTTTCCGTACACAGCTTGCAAAATGTATATAAGTTGTGCTAAGTTTTCAGTACAAGGTACACAAATAGACAGAGTTACAGAAATGATACAACAAAGTCAATATTGTTTTTTTTTTTGCAACTTTCCCTAATTTTACCAATCAAATCTCGTATCGACTAACTAAACAGCTGGCATTTTATCCTCCGATAAAAATTTGGACACCAATATACACCATATCTGCCTCAACCCCTGATTATGGGTTATACTGGTAAAGAAGAGATGGATTGTGGGTAATATTGGAAAGGAAGAGATGGATTATGGGTAATATTGCACAAAAAGAGATGGATTATGGGTAATGTAAGAAAACAATCCTGACAACCTGCATAATTTATCCAAAAGATAAGTATCTGATAAGCAAAAGATAAGTACTGATGTTAAAATATGTATGATATATTTGCAATAGTAATGGGCAATAATATTCTTCAAAATGATAGTGGCATAGAATAATTTAGTGCAGAAATTTTGCATAGCAGGCTCTGAATGTTTCCTTATATAAAATTCTATGCTTCACGGGTACAAAGGACTGCTCTAATAAATCTTTGGACCTGTATAACATTTTGTCCATTTTGCAAAGCGTTTTCCCGATACGATACCGGATAAAATTATTTTCAGAGCGGTTGTGACGATCTCTCTGATTTTGCTCAGCACTTGGTTTAACTCCTTATCCTTCAGCTATGTGCTTTGGTTGAACAAATTCTGCCCTATCATAGAATCATAAAAAAAAAAGTAAAAAAGTAAAAAATTTGAAAATGAGAATCATACGTCTAAAAGTTGCAAGTTAAGCTGCTCGAAGCAAGGAAAAATTCCCGGTAAACGTGTTAAATGATGCACAAAAACGTCTCAAATATACAAAATTTGTGTTTCACATACTGTGGCATTAGTTCTGTAGATTAAAGTTGCAATTGAAAAAGTGGTTAAATTTGCCTTAATTTCAAACATGGCTACTGTAGTGTCTGTTAGTACAGCTACTGTGCATATTATGTATAACATAATACGAGAATTATTTCGGACACGAAATTACCGTGCACCACAGTAAAATGCATGTTATGTCCCCACTGATCAATACATAAATGCTAGCAGACTCTACACAATCCAATATTCTTGCAAGTGACCATATATTGAGTCACATTTTCTGCCATCAAATGGAGCATATCCAACACATATACTGCACAATTCCACAATTTGCGGGTTATGTAATAAATAATTTATGAAACAGTTTATAACCTTTTTCTAGAAGTTTTAAAAACCGGTGCTCAACCCTTTCGAAGGTGAAATCAACATTGAGTTAAATTTAACCTTGTTCAAATCATGTTTCATCACTATTATATAATACAGTTGCCTCTTTGAGCAACATTGTTTATTGCAGCTATAAATTCTCTGCCAAAATATGTCAACCGTAGTTTTGCATATTGTTTAATACATTGCAAAACCTATGGATATTGTCTTTAGTGGGGGCATTTATAAGACAATATTAAAGTAAAATTTGCCAGTTCACAGCCAGCGAACACACTGTGTCTACAGGCTTTTGGTTTATGGTACCATGATATATATTCATTCTTCCTACCTATGCAGTACTTATATACTTACTTGATCGTATAGTGTTGCACAGTCGTCATACCACTGAATGACTTCATCGACAGACTCTTTGGCCATGAGGTCATGAAGCCTCACCCTCTCTTTGAGATAGTCTTCCAAATTACTCATCTTTCTCTATTTATTTGGTATTAATTATTGTCTGGAGGAATAGAAAGTAAAAAGGATGATTTTAAAGGGTGTAAGGACTCACGCAAAAAGAAACGTCTGATGCCGGTTATCTGACCTAGTTTGGAATGAGGTGTAACAGAAGTGTTACACACCACCATCGATCCCAGAAAATACACACACAGCTTGCTACCGTCGGTAATTAGACACTAGTGTACACAGTCAGTACATACAGCTGCAGTCAATACCCACAGCACAGTGAACAAACAATACAGCAATGGACATCTCAGGTCCAGCTAAAGATAACAAGGTATCACGTTTCATTACTGTCTGCATTTTGTAGCAACACAAACAAAACGTCACTTGCAAGCAACGGAAAGTTAACTTTTTCAGATGGCCGCACACGGTTTGGGGAGAGTCTTCAATGCCTTTAACAGGATGTTTTGGTGCAGTGCCAACTGAGAGGAAATGACAAGGATTTTGAAGACCTGATGTATAATATGGTTGCTAGGGCGAGAAGGGACATGGCTAAGTTTGGAGATAGTCAACATGTGGAGTCCTGATGAGTGAAGATTTGGCAGACATGTTATTCAATAGTGTGCTGATGAGTTTATTATGTGCAACCAAGGCAAACTTGTAGGCTAGCCATAATTAATGAATTGTACATACTGTAGGCCTAACAAGTAATTACATACAGCTCAGCAAAAAGGTGTGCACTTATAAATTCATAACAATAACATCTACTTAGCTAGTTACTTCAAGACCTACACTAAGTCTTACAAGTAAGTACAGGTAACATATATACATTTACAATAACAAACTGAACTCCTTACTTAAACCAGCATGCAAATATGCATTGTGGTTTCGAAGATGTAACATGAGCAGTTTTCTTCACGAATCTGACGTAATGAATAGTGAGGGTGTACATGTTTACAAGGGTTTCACAATTTGACCTTTGATGACCCTAAATGACCTACATCAAAACAATAGGCTTCTTGTACTCAATGTGGTACTTCTTCACACCAATATGAAATTGGTCTGACCTTCCCTTCTTGAGATATTGTGTATACAAGCCAGGCGTCACAAACAGACTCAAACAAACACACACACATGTATACGCCATCATGAATGCAAAGGTTACGATTATCATCGAAACCATGCAAAACACCTTAGGAAACTGGTTACTTGCCTAATGAATTCTAAGTTAGTAGCCTACTAAGGTTGTTGAAAATTGCAGATCACTCCTATGCCTAGGCCGGGCATAGCCCCTCTATAGCCTGGCTATACCTAGCATTCCTAACTTGAGAGTTCTTGAATGTTGAGTAGCCCAGTAGAAGGATTGGCCTATTTCCTATGGGCTAAGAAGTAAGAATTGTCATGTTAGGCCTAGTGATTTAACAAACTGTATGGAAATGGACTAATTAATTGACTAGGAGTGTATGTTACATATGCAAGCAGCTTAAAGTTAAGGTAACTCAAGTAACTACTTATCAGTTGAGAGCCCCTGTAGGCTAAGAAACGGTGAGAATACTGTTACTAGGCCTAGGCCTAGTTAGTGTTACAAACTTATTCACGTCTCCTGCGCTAAGTTACAACTTACTGTGCCAACAGTAACGTTTTCAAGGACCGAGGCAACTCAGTTTGCCATATGCAGCTTGTAATGTATGCTGTTCCATCCAGCAGTATATATTGCTTAATAATACCAAACATGTAAGATGAATTATCTTTGATAATACTAAGGAATTGGTTAATCATTGCACACCTTACCCGGGAAAACGTGTCGCAGGACTGGACCTTTGATACATTGTGAACGATACCAACAAGAGAAGCCACTAAATACTAACCCCTACTAGCTTAGGCTATACAGCGGGTCGGACCATTTCGAGTGCCCTCGGAACTCGGTTTCGGGTGCAACTGTGCTCGGCGCTCTCGGTTCCCGAATTACGTTATTTTGCCCAGGTCTCGGAAGTTAGTTGACTCTATGTAAATAACTTGTGAGGCCTGCTAAGAGATAAAGATAGATATAATAGCGGTTTTAAACGGTACTTGTAGTTTTTAAATGATATTTGTAAATAACCAGGTCTTGGAGGTTAGTTGACTCTATGTAATAACTTGTGAGACCTGTTATTTGAAATGAAGATAGATCTAAACGTTTGAAGTGAATTTGTCAGCTTTTAAATTTGATATTTGTAGACAACCAGGTCTAGGAGGTTAGTTGACTTTATGTAATAACTTGTGAGACCTATTACTTTAGATGAAGATAGATATATGGGTTTGAAGCTCAAATCTACCGGAACAAAATATGAATATAATGATGGTCCAGCATCCAGCTTGGCTCTTAGGATAATTCTTGTTGTGTTTGTAAGCCAGGGGCGTATCCACAGTGGCGTCGCCAAGGGGGGCCAGGGGGGCACGTGCCCCCCCTGGAAAACCTAGTGCCCCCCGAGTGCCCCCCCCATCTGAGATTTGGGTTGGTAAAAAAAATATATATATATTTTGTTATATTCAACTCCCATCATCTGAGTTGGTTTTTCATAAGGACAAAGAAGCACAGTAATTCGTATTTTCTTCAAATGAGCTGCGAAAAAATGAAAAAGTTTATCCTTGAACGTCGGGTATCGAAGTCGTAACCCGCGCCATCACAACAGGTGTCGATATTTACATGAATGTGTCAGTGCTCACGCCATACCAGCGGATATACACGTCCGCTTCGCGAGCTACATGACTGTGAGAAGGGAGGGTACTGCGGTATGTTGCCTTGGTCTGAGGTTGACAGGTTAGGAGCTGACGAAATGTGAGAATGTGAGGGTCCGCAGGCACCATACTTGCCTGTATTTGTGGACCCATATATTAACCCTGTTGTGTAGGGGGTTCAGAGGTCATTTGAGGCCAGATGCTTGCAGGAACAAATGGCGAATGTTCACACCTGCATACTAAGCCATACTCGATGTGTGATCAAACTTTGGATTGCATGGTGAGATCCCTGATAGGAGCAAATAACGATGCTGGAACATGTTACATCTTAATAGATAATGGGCGAAAACGAGAAGGACAAGAAAGGAGTCGGGGGTCATGCACACATTAATTCAACAAATGTAGGTTCTATTGATAGGGTTAGGCATAATATCGGCAGCATGTGGTTCATATCCTCTGCAAAATTCTGCGCCTTGTTAAAATCATTACCTCAAAAATAGCAATTTCTGGAGATATCTTCAAATCGAATTTAGCATCAAATGTGGCAGCATTTTGCATCTAGCCCATCCTCCGTATGCGAAAATTTTCCAAAGGGGAGGGGGGCAGTGGCGGCGGAACCGGGGGGGCTTGGGGGCTCAGCCCCCCAATGAAAAAGTTGAGGGGGCAAATGCATGATAAGCCCCCCCCCCCCACAATATTTACCAAGGCTCCGAAACGTGCATCTGCCCATTTTTCAATGCATACTTGTCGATCTGTCCGATGCACACGTATACTATATAGGTGTAATAATGTTAGTAAATGCTGGGGGGACCCTCGGCCCGTCCCCTGGCTATAGACCACATTGTCACCCCAACCGCGTCTTCACGCCCCGTGAAAAGTGGAAGCAGTGAGTGTGAGTACCGGTAAGCGCAACACAACTTCGTCTTAGGCCAATGACTTGCTTCATTTCAGCCAGTTCTCCAACATCCCCTTACTACACTCAAAATCGTCTTTGCGAGAACACTACGAGTAATAGCTACTCTCTTAAAACACCATCGAATATACAAATAACTATGTTTTTACAGACTTTTACGTGCAATCTGAGAAATTGCAGGCTTGAGACCCATATTTTAGGGCTAGGTATTTGCAGCATAAAACACTTGGGAAGTGCCGTTTCCGGCCATCTGGTGGTTTGAAAACCCAAAATTTTCTTGTACGCTCCGCGCCAACCGATGGTGGCGCTCCGCTTAGATAGTCTCTACACATTAGCCCCACCCCAATAATTTTCCCGTTCCGCCGCACCTGGAGGGACACCCCTCCCCTTAGACCCCTCCCTCAGGACGGCGATCCGTATCCACCTAAGTGCCCCCCATCAAATGCTGGTGCCCCCCTGTGCCCCCCCCAGACTGAAAAGTCTGGTGACGCCACTGCGTATCCAGGATTTTATAGTGGAGGGGCAGTGTGGTTCTGGTGTCGATCGTGGAAGTGTGCCAATGAATGAGTAGGCATATACTTTATTTTGTACATAATCCTCAGTATTAATCCATTACATGGCAAGTACTCGTGTATGGCAAGCCATATGGGACAAACACTGCATAATATATCCGCGTATTAATTGGAATTTATACGCGCATTAATTGGAATATATACGCGTATATATTATGAGCCAATCATATGGCTTAAATATATCCGCGTATTAATTCGAATATATCCACGTATTAATTCGAATATATACACGTATTAATTCGAATATATACACGTATTAATTCGAAAATATACACGTATTAAATAAAATACATATGGAGATTAAATCCAATATATGCACGGATTAATTAGAATATACACGAAAAAACAATTCCGCTCTTGCTGTGTACATATACCAACGATAAATGTTTTGGCGGGTTCGCGAGATCGCTTTAAAAAGCGAAACTTTACACATGTACAATTAATACGCGTATATATTCGAATTAATACGCGGATATATTATGCGGTGTTTGTCCCACATGGCTTGCCATACCCGTGCGGGTTAAGATTTGCTCGTAACAGTCTGGAACTCACCAAACGTCTGTTCCGGGAAACCTTCAAGAAAAACACAACTTTTCGGGGTCAAACGAATCATTCTGCCTCAACTTTATAATAGGTTATAAATTATGTCTATAATTAAGCTGTAATTAAATGCAAGGATGTGCTTTCAACACTGATGTTGTGTTTAGTGCAGAGGAAACACGACATAGTGATATATTATGATTTAAATGAATCTCGTGTTTAATTATTTCAACCGTTCTCTGGCGTCTGATGATGACGTTTTAGAATGTGGGTGGCACATACCTACTCATAGAAACAACTACCGTATAGGGTTAACAAGTTGAACGTTTTGTGTGTCAGATAGAAATGGCCGGGGGGCGATTTTTTTTTTCCCAAACAGGTTCTCAATTGTGTATAAATAGTCGCTCATGATTGGTCGGAAAAGTTACGTCATAACAATAAAACCCTTCACTTCGAGGTTATCAAAATGTCTGCATCCATTCGTTGCAACGAAGATATACCCGTTCAAAATTACCCGCAGCTTTTCGTAAATATATGTAGATGTGTTTGGAATTGGTTTAGACATAATGAGCACACTAGTATTGTATGATCTACTTTGATCGAAGATTTCTGTGAAGGCATTTATCGATAACATCGCACAGTGAAAGTTTCGTACAGGGGTACATAACACATACGATATAGGCCTATATGTATTATAACTGTGTACACAGTGCAGTGTGACGGAAATACATCATACTGTAGCATGGTGGGCTCATAATTGACGCACTTAAGGATTTGATCAACGATTTCTATCAAGGAAAAATCAAAATCACTCAACTGTATGTTTTTCATATGTGTGGTTCCTCAGAAATGTAATGATCTCAATATATTTATTGTTCTGTGCATATGCAACGTACAATTGAGCAGAACTTGACCACAAAATGTCTGCCGTGTCAAGTTCTTTCATATACCCCTAAATTGACACATTCGTCGATAAGCTAACTGTAGTGAAGGCTTTAGTATACATCCATTGACTTTAGATGCTGTTTGCTATACTTTGAGCCTCTAAGCTTAGACAGATCAGGTCCCAGAGAGTAGTGTTGTCCATGATATTGAGGAAATGTTGGTTATTTTTAGGGTGCAAAATTTCCAAATGCCCAAAAAAAAGCGTACAAAACCGGGGGAAGGGTGTTAAAAGCTTAAAAATTCCACAATTTGGTCATCAAATAGCTGAAATGGATTCAAACTCATGAAATATGTAATTCTGCTTGACTGCAAAAAGTTTAGGTGGCCTGCTCTATCGTTGCTAGTAATAATTGAAGGTGTGTCAATTACGGGGGTGCGTCAATTATGAAGCCTTGACTATACACCAAACTGTTTTGCGTATATTCATTCAAGGCTGAACTCACGTCGTGAAGTTGATTTTGGTGTAGGCCTACCCATTCCACGAAACGAATTCCGATTTCAATAGAACGGCTGACGAATCTTGGATGGCGTAAACACGAAACCGATAGAATGTAGCGTATGTATCATAAGTGAGGTCAACATGTTATCCAAGCATTAAAAGTAAAAGTTAGGGCGTTTGCAGGGAAACTGCGTAACAAGACTTTATTAAGTGTCATTGTGTAACTCAGTGTATGTCTTCGAACTATCAAGCGTTTGATGCTGACGTCACGAGCAATCTGATTGGCTGAAAACTCCGTAATTGAGAACCTGTTTGGGAAAAAAAAATTCGCGGCCGGGGGATGGTGTCAAACCCAATTTCATGGATCCGCACTTTTGAGAATGATAACTGTATAGTATTATAGCATTGCCCGGCATTCTATGAGGGAGGCTGTGCGGCCCCTCAGTCCCAAAGTCACAGTACTACACAAACCGACACTTTTATAAGAAACGTATAAGTGACTAAATGACAAAGTGGCTCTTTTTGGCTGATGAAAAAGTACCACTTTTGAAATATGAAAATAAACTTTTCTCTTATTCCAAATAAATTAGTTTGTAAACCTTAATTAATGACCTGCCCGTCTTTATTAATTACGAAGGAATTCGATCGATCAGTATCGGAAGTATCGGATCAGTTATGGAAGATTGGAAGATTCTCTTTCTCAAGGTCATACGTCTCCGTGCTTTTCCTACAATCTTTTTCACCCCAAATTCCGTTGTCGCTTGATTTTTATCCAGTTATGTATCAACACTATACATGCACAAACAACGTAACATCCCACCAATAAAGGCAGCTTTCTAATGGCATGTACAGGTATCCGTTAGTTACAGACCATTTCCTTTGGCATGAACGAATGCTCTTTGTTTTCACGACTACGGTGACGTAATGTTTTGATCAATCAGCAATCCGTACAAACGTACTGCATGTCATCTTATTTCTGACAATAACACGAACTTGGTTACCTTTGCGTTCGCCAATATCAAAAGAATCGACGACCCTAAATTGAACCTTTAATGTTGGTAGTTTCGTAGACTTAGTAAGTAACATTTCTTTCGCAATGCTTTAGTCGGTGTTGAAAGTGACGCTGTTATTGTACTTGTACAAATTGTAGCGTAATCCAGATATTGATACATGCGAAATAATTTTAATGCATAGGCTAGACAGTACTGCCAAAAGGTTAGGTCTATAGCCTATATGGCTTCAACCACTTTGCCTAGTTAGAAAAAGTGATCTTTAGGCAGGCCTATAGACTCTAGTAGTAAGTAGTGCATAGACCAATACTTACTACATACTGCATAGTGAGCAAAAGCTAGACTAGCATTAGCTATACAGTCCTAACCAAAGTAAACTTGAGTGAGACCTATGCCAGAAGTAGTGTAGGCCCTAACTTAGTAGTAGAAGTTGTGTTATCTGTGTATGCATAGCCTAACTAATATTCTACAGTCACTTTAGCTAGCTGGACAAGTTATGCACACAGAAACAATATAATTGGCTTTTACATAACCAGCCAGATTGAATGTGTATTGTAAAATTCCAAATTGTCACACGTCCGTCTTGGTTCATCAGTAGGCCTAGTTTTACTTTGTGAAAATAATATGATTCATAGATCTTGCAGTGGTGATTAACCATTCTACAAATAAGACAATAGCAACCATGGAGGGAACAACTGTTAGCAGTTACTGTTAAATTTAACTGTTCTGTCCATCTTAATGTGTTCTTAGTTTGGTTTTGTTTCAATTTAATAGCCTTGGAAGAAGTTTCCGCTAGGATTGTAACTGCAGGCCTAGGCTTACCAGACGTCCGGTTTTATCCAGACATGGCCGGTTTTTCGTGACTTACGCGGGCATCCGGGTGGATTTTCTAATTTGGCAATAACATCCGGATTTCATGAATTTCACACAGGAATTGACAGGTTTTCCCTAATGTAGCCTCACGAGTCACAAGCAAACCATAACTCACTCAAGTTTGGGACCTCCCAGAGTCCCTATTAGAGATTTAGATTGCACCATTTTGCATCTAGGCACCTTTGAAAAACGAAAAATTTTCCAACCCCTCCCCTTAGACCCCTCCCCCAGGACGCGGATCAGTGTAGGACGCCAATCAGTGTCCTCCTTTTCAAAAACAAATATGGTAACTCTAGGCAGGCCCACTAACTTTTACAACCCTTAATTGTGATAATAACTGTAGACCCAATTCTGTAAAGTTCTACTTTTGTTCATGTAAAAAATTGCATGTAAAAATTGGCCTTTCTTATAGTTCAAAATGTACCTTCACAAATGTGTATAGGACCAATTCTCAGGAATAATCAATTGACTGAGATATTCTACATAAATATATTTGCTGTGTGAAATCTGGTTGATACAATTTCTAAGGCTTTTCATAATTGTAATGTAAAAAGGTATGTCAGGAAGTTACCTTGATAATCTGAAAGGTTTTCTCATACCTCAAAGCATAAAATAACTTTCATAAATGAAATTATTGATGGTACAACATGTTAAGCTTAAGTGAAGCAATTTCATTGCAGACAGACGCTTGCCTTGTGTAATTTTGAATGTGTTATGTTATTGAGAAATTACAAACACAACACCTTACAGTAGCATGTACAAATCTTATATTCTTCTTCATAGCACTTGTTGTGGACCTGAGGCATGATGCATGAAAAACAGAAATAACCATATTTTGAAGCAATTCTTATATGTATCTTTTGGATAACTACAGTTGTTAACTAACCAATACCCCTTCCCCCCCCCCCCCACTCCGCCCCTCTTCTTCTCACAATTATCATAGAAAATGAATTCCTCCTTCTTTTTTTAGTAACAATGCAAACAGTCATATGTACCAAAAATTCTCACATAGCAATTAGTTTAGCAGCTGTTCAACATGATTTTAAGTGATTATTACTCACTACTCCCTGTAAAAATACATTAAAAACAGGAAAAAAAAAATCATTAATTTAACAGTTAATGTTGAATTCTTTTTTGATATTTGAAGGTATGAGGTGATGATTCATAATGACTGACACGGCCAAGCTCTTCCTAACCGACGTCTGCCACGGTATGAGAGATGCGGTACTGGGGGCGGCATTCATCTTTAAGGTGGATGCAGAGATTGCACGATTGGAAGGAGAAAAGAATCGGCAGAGAGAAGAAGAAATGTTAAAGCAGAGACGACCGATTCCTGCCAAAAAGATTCAACAGAGGTAAAACAGGCTATCACTTTTAAGATATTTATACAACCCATTTTGATCTATGGAATAACATCAACAGAATCTTTCTATGAACTGTTTGGTGGGAAACACTCTCAAAATTTGATGAAAATATGAACCTTAATTACAGCCATTGAACAAGGTTCCTTATAATGAGAAGTTTGAAAATGTACATTACGTGTATCATCAATTTCCACAATATGACTCTGTTTTGAGGCTTAAAATACAGTAATTGAGGGGACCCTTAGCCACAACTCAGTCCTTAATACACTGTTCACAAATCAGCCCTTTCCGCCATGTCCACACTTCAGCTCTTCCTCCCCTGCTCGCAACAGTTCAGCCCTTTCACCCGGGCCACTAACATGACAGCCCTACCTTGATCCCTTGCTCAAAACTCAGCCCTTCCCCCACTGTTCACAATTCAGCCCTTACTCCCTCAGTCCACAATTCAGATGTTCCTCTCACCCTCTTGCTGTGAGACATGGCTATCTCACAGAAAGCAAATTAGTCATAGATCCTTCTTAATCCACCAATGTGTTACTTGAAGAGTTTGTGGTATAGTCAGTCCTGCAGTAACTTGTATTCTAGCATCAGAGCCTGTATTCCCCCATAGATCTATCTGTTCTCATATTCGTACATTAGCGGTTTGCCATATCAGATCCAGACTCATATGTCTCCAAAGCCTTCAAAACCTGTGGTTTTCCTCCAATCTTGGTCCCCGAAATTCCCTTGGCCCTGAGTTTTTCCAGTTATTTGTCAACACTACAGGAATAACGTTACATCCATCCAATAAAGCATTTTGGAGTCCTGGTATGGATCTAGATACTAGTGCAAGACCAAGCACCCATTGTCATACTGACAGAGAATAATTTATCCAGTGTCACATAGCAACATAATGGGCAAATTTCTATAGAGTATTCCTTTTCGAGATCCAATCTTAGGATTCACAAATGATTTCTCAATTTGGTTAGCATCATGATTGATCTTTAGAGTAGAGCAAAATATGTCACCCAAAACAAAACTTACATTGTTCGATACAGGTGGCAAAAGCCTACAGTGGAATGACGACCTTCCTTACTGGTTTCGAACCTCATACAATCAGCGTCCATAGCCTAGTTGGTTAGGGTGTTTGCATATAAAGCAGAAGGCCCGGGTTCAAATCCCGG
Source organism: Apostichopus japonicus (assembly GCF_037975245.1). Taxonomy (NCBI): domain Eukaryota; kingdom Metazoa; phylum Echinodermata; class Holothuroidea; order Aspidochirotida; family Stichopodidae; genus Apostichopus; species Apostichopus japonicus. Next base: position 24,456,587 of record NC_092572.1, read on the forward strand.
TGGAGGGTGGAAGTTTTTTCCAACATTAAATTCTTCGCTGGCTTCATGGGAGCCTTGTACTCGTACTCATAAAGTGGGGAATTATATCTCTACTCAAGCTGTTGTGCGCATAAGTACTAGTCTAATCTTACGTACATTCATCATAGTAAAATTGTCAATTTTAAACCTTGAAGCCATTTAATTGCCTTAATAATTCTCTGTAGACCCTGTCTTTATTGATTCTACTACAGTGACCATAAAGTCATGCACAAGATATTCCAGTGTTGTGCCCTCAACGGTGGTGTCTTTTGGTTGAGCTTGGTAGCCTTCAACGGAGCCATTCTACCTCTTCTACATTTCACAACAGGACTAATAGTAGGTGAGTATCATAGTATCACTGTAAGCCAGGACTAATAGTAGGTGAGTATCATAGTATCAATGTAAGCCAGGACTAATAGTAGGTGAGTATCATAGTATCAATGCAAGCCATGACTAATAGTAGGTGAGTATCATAGTATCAATGTAAGCCAGGACTAATAGTAGGTGAGTATCATAGTATCAATGTAAGCTAGGACTAATAGTAGGTGAGTATCATAGTATCACTGTAAGCCAGGAATAATAGTAGGTGAGTATCATAGTATCACTGTAAGCCAGGACTAATAGTAGGTGAGTATCATAGTATCAATGTAAGCTAGGACTAATAGTAGGTGAGTATCATAGTATCACTGTAAGCCAGGAATAATAGTAGGTGAGTATCATAGTATCACTGTAAGCTAGGACTAATAGTAGGTGAGTATCATAGTATCAATGTAAGCTAGGACTAATAGTAGGTGAGTATCATAGTATCACTGTAAGCCAGGACTAATAGTAGGTGAGTATCATAGTATCAATGTAAGCTAGGACTAATAGTAGGTGAGTATCATAGTATCACTGTAAGCTAGGACTAATAGTAGGTGAGTATCATAGTATCAATGTAAGCCAGGACTAATAGTAGGTGAGTATCATAGTATCAATGTAAGCCAGGACTAATAGTAGGTGAGTATCATAGTATCAAAGTAAGCCAGGACTAATAGTAGGTGAGTATCATAGTATTACTGTAAGTAAGGACTAATAGTATGTGAGTATCATAGTATCAATGTAAGCCAGGACTAATAGTAGGTGAGTATCATAGTATCACTGTAAGTAAGGACTAATAGTAGGTGAGTATCATAGTATCACTGTAAGCCAGGACTAACAGTATATAAGTATCATAGTATCACTGTAAGCCAGGACTAATAGTAGGTGAGTATCATAGTATCACTGTAAGTAAGGACTTATAGTAGGTGAGTATCATAGTATCACTGTAAGCCAGGACTAATAGTAGGTGAATATCATAGTATCACTGTAAGCCAGGACTAATAGTAGGTGAGTATCATAGTATCACTGTAAGGACTAATAGTAAGTGAGTATCATAGTATCACTGTAAGCCAGGACTAATAGTAGGTGAGTATCATAGTATCACTGTAAGCCAGGACTTATAGTAGGTGAGTATCATAGTATCACTGTAAGCCAGGACTTATGGTAGGTGAGTATCATAGTATCACTGTAAGTAAGGACTAATAGTAGGTGAGTATCATAGTATCACTGTAAGCCAGGACTAATAGTAGGTGAGTATCATAGTATCACTGTAAGCCAGGACTAATAGTAGGTGAGTATCATAGTATCACTGTAAGCCAGGACTAATAGTAGGTGAGTATCATAGTATCAATGTAAGCCAGGACTTATAGTAGGTGAGTATCATAGTATCACTGTAAGCCAGGACTTATGGTAGGTGAGTATCATAGTATCACTGTAAGCCAGGACTTATGGTAGGTGAGTATCATAGTATCACTGTAAGTAAGGACTAATAGTAGGTGAGTATCATAGTATCACTGTAAGTAAGGACTAATAGTAGGTGAGTATCATAGTATCACTGTAAGCCAGAACTAATAGTAGGTGAGTATCATAGTATCACTGTAAGCCAGGAATAATAGTAGGTGAGTATCATAGTATCACTGGCAGCCAGAACTAATAGTATAAGTATCGTACATAGTATTATAGAGTATTATGTTTGACTCCTGTATACCTTTGAAAATAGAATTTTTTTTTTTTTCCATCCCGGTAGGTCAAGATACATCTCATGGTCTGATCTGGTCCTGGGTCAGCTGGCTGATGTCTTCTATATTTGGAGCTTTTTGGGTGCTACCTGTCTTTCTCCTGAGCCGGTTAGTCAGCGCCCTCTGGTATCAGGTGAGTAGATAATACCTTGAAAGGTCATCGGTGTGTCTGTCCCAAAATATGCTAGAAATAATCAAATAATGGTCACTCATCTTCAAATAAAAACCAATTTAATTGCGGCTACTATTCGTCAACCTTGACGACAGAAGAAATCCCCTTCAGGGAACTCAGGTAAAAAGAGATTTTGAACATTCACCAGCTTCTGATGTCAGTTTCAAATTACATTATGACAACCATAATGATTTTTATCAGAAAAAAATTATGGCATGCTGTAAACCAAGAATATCTGAACTGAAAACTGAGGCCAACGGGGCAAACAATCCTAATCCTTAATGAGTCTTGTCATCTCTATAAACAGACTATAAACTGTCCACATGAAGGATTTTTGGTTATCAATGACTTTTCAGAAGCAATTTTCTCTCATCACAAATGCACTGTCCTCGAAAAAACACATATTTTAGATCATCAATCGATTCTATGGCATTGTAATCAATGTGTAAAGTCAAGTTCCTTTGAGAATGAAATCTCCGCTTGCTTGATATTATTACACATAATGAAATACTGTGGACATCTAGAAAAATTCTTCCCCACCCATCCAATCCTCATCATGCAGAGAAAGATGTTTTGGAAAGCTCACCCCAGAATTTGCTTCAACTTTTATAAAAAATTATCTTCCCTTGCGACTGTCTGCCCCTCCAAATTTTACTGTCGGAGTGTTAATGGATCTGGAAGGCAGTCACTTAAAGATGCTAACCAGCTAACATTATGTATGTGGGGAATACCAAATGGCTGATGTCAGGTGGCAGTATCCAATTTACAGTGTTAACTCATTCTGGACCATTTCAGATGGGAAAATTGTGGAGTTCTGATTAAATCCCCCCACCTTGAGCTTTCTTTGATCCGATCAGTAATCAAACCCACGACCTCGTGGAGTAACGTTTTTAACAAAAGCAAGTGCCCAACTTTTGGCAAAAGGTTGTGTAATTATTTACGCAACAATATTAGTACCAACAGAAAGGTCGTTTACGCTATCGAGACCGAAAATGAATGATAATGGAGAAAAGAAAACCTTGTCTTGCTAACATTTGCGATAGTGACATAATCTGGGTAAGGTAGTCCATTAGTGACTTACGGAACCGTCAAGCGTAGAGTTGATTTACCGACTCAGTCCCTTAATTTGTGTATTTTTGTTCCGATCGCAGGATATAGCTGATGCTGCCTACAGAAAATCCAGAGGACGCCCTCAACTACCAAATCTCAGCAGACTGATCGCCGACTTGCTATTTAGTGTGTTAATGCAGGTGATATTCCTTCTGCAGGTAAGAGTCTAATCTTCATCAGAATTGTCTCTCTGTTTGTGTTTCCTCATTAGTTATGAGTCTAAATGCATATCACAATAGGTCAAGATCATGATCGGAGAAGAGACGGCTTAGTTTAAACCATTCAAGGGCCGAACGAATAATGCACTTGCGTCACCAATCGAGATGTTACTCCAAGAAGAAGAGAGTTGAACATGGCTCTGTGAAACAAGATTTGTAGCGTAAAAGCTCTTTTAATCGACTTGGGTGAATTTTTCAATCAAAGGTAATCTATGGATGGAAAAGTCCCCCCTTCCCCACCTGCCCCCCATTAGTATAAAACTGGGTCCGACATAAACCTAGATAATGTAATCATACCAATGTACTAGTGGGTAGCAAATGCCATCTTTGATCTATATCAGGGTATTGGAGTGTATAAACCTCTCCGCATTTAATGCTTCGGAAAACGTGAATGGGCAAGATTTAGACTTCCAGAATGTGTGTTCTCGAACCCCCCAAAATGGGTGCCAGGGTATCAGGGTGGTTTGCAAGTCAGGGATAACGGAAAAAGTTGAATGCTAAACAGCGTCACGGACAGAATCCATCGTTATTTCTTCTCATTAAGTATATAGCATTCTTCATTGATTATGAAACAGTTTTTGTTTTCAATTATTTAGCAATATCTTTTTTGGATTCTCTTGAATATTTTCTGTCATTGTCTATCTGCCTCTGTCATCTCGTCCACCAGAGCATGCTGGTGAGCAAGATCCCGATATCTGGAGTCGGACAGATAATATCTCTATTACACGTCTGCCTCCTCTATAGCCTGTACGCCTTTGAATACAAGTGGTTCAATATGGGTAAGTCATATAATATAATAATAAATAAGTTCTTAATATATCGCCAAATACCAAAAGGCCTCTAGGCGCTTTACAAAACCTAAAACAAATAGAAACAAAAAGACAGAGAAATCAAAGGAATAAAAAGTCTAGAAAACACAAAAACGAAAATTAAACAGTATGTAAAATACAAACACAAAAATCTAAAAACACGAGAAGACTATAAAACAGACCAAAACCTATAAAAAAAATATAGTGTTCGGTTAGAACTGATGAAAGCAAGCCAATATACACTTGCTTTCATCTCTTTCCAAACCTTGACAAAAGTTTTCATTAACAGAAACTTGCATGTATGACCTGTAAATTATAGACTTCATTCAAAGTATTAATATGCCTCGGAATTGCACCATTTCATATCTAACATATATTTTATTACTTCTTATGTGGAGGACCTCTAGAAATGAAGCAGCAATTTCTTCAAAACTAACAAATGTTTAATATTTATTTAATTATTAATTATTTTTGTTCTGATGGAATGTTATTGTAGTTTTTGCAATGACGGTTTCACATCACCGCTGTGTACTGTATGTCCTGTTTACCTTTTATATGACATCAAGTATTGTTTGGACGAGGCAGTTGCCATTCATCAGAGCTCCAAGCCCCCAAAAATAAAAATAAACAAATTAAATTAAAGAATAGAATGGAATGGAATAATATAAAAAAATACAAAATAATATTAAAAAATGTAAAATAATATAAAACAATAACAAATAATATAATCCTGCAACATTTCTCAAATGATGTGAAATATATACATATATTTTTTTTAATTCTCTGTTTATTTTTAATTTGGATTCACAGGTTGGGAAGTCCATCAGCGGGTCCGATACCTGGAGACTAATTGGCCGTACTTTGCTGGCTTTGGTCTTCCCCTAGCAGTACTTACTCATCTACCTTCGTCTTTCCTTGCGAGTGGGACAGTGTTTGCCGTCCTTTTTCCGCTGTTTATAATCAGCGGCAACGAAGCTAATCCACCCAGTCAGCCTTGGTAAGTTGCCTTTCGGTGCCCTTCAGTGACACCCCCCCCCCCTTCCCCCTTTTCTCCGTCTTTCCACCACTGTCAGAAGAGAAATCAGTGAAGGAAAGCAAAAATTCAAACTTCCTTTATAACCAAATTTCACCAAACTTGCACCGAATTATCTTAATAAACATGTAATGTGTAACCAAGGGATCTTTCTTTGTAAAGCGCTTTGAGCAGTAACTTTTGTTTACTGATTTGGCGCTATATAAGTCTCATTTATTATTATTATTATCATACCAATCACCGTTTAAAAATGGCTGGTTGACTTAAAGAGATGTAATTTATTCCTGAGACTGAAATCCAGGCCAGTTGTATATTAAAGGAAGTCGGGATGATATTAGGGAAACGAGGAAGTTGATCCAAATATTTGCATCCTTAGTGTTCTATCGATTATGCTTATGCGGTCTGTGTTGGTCTGTATGAAAACTGCGTATTATATCGATGTCATTTCTGGTTTCGTGATAAAGAAGGTGTTGTGGCTTTAATACATACTGGTGCTTACAGCATGGAACCAGTTAACTAGGAGTGCCACGAAACTAAGGCTCAACAGCCAACAAGGACTTAACAGCCTTCGCAACAAATGAACAACTATATTTTGCACCGATGGCTGTCGTTTTTTGTCGAAAAGAAACATCGCTCTTTTCATGGTGATTTGCTCAAAATGTTCTTTCTTTCTTTCTATTCTCTTGCAGTAACCACCCTCTCCACATTTTTTCGTATTCAATCAGTGTCGCCAATTTAGTATTTCATACAGCCGTCAGTAGACCAAACTCAGCCAAAGGGAGAAGGGAACGACTATCCTGATTGGTGCAGCGAAGTCATGTGACAGGAGACTGACCAATGGTGAACAGTTTTCTACAAGAGTGGTGCAATTAACATATTATATTTGGCTGTAAAATGCAGAGTTTTTGATTGGTGCAATTAAGTCATGTGACTACTAGCCAGGAACTCTTGCCTTCAGGAAGCTTGTTTTTTGGTGGCTGTGATGAATAGGTAAGGAGGAGTGTGTTCCATTGGGGGGGCCAATGCACAGGACTAGTATGCCTTTATTCTTCCCAAGCAAATGGAGAAATTTAAGTTCAAACAAAATTTAGTAGTTTCATTCAGTAATATGCAGAGCAGTTAGTATTTGCAAAGTGAATTTTTAACCTCCAATAATCTTTAGTTAGATCAAATTAAAATGTATAATTTAGTAGTATGCAATATTTTGATTGTAAGAAGGCAAAAATTCACAACATCAAACTACCCTTGCTGAGAGGATCCGTCACAACAACAGAGGCTTCTGGGATTGTTCGTTAGGCATGAATAAATCTGAACCAAATCATCTATATGCAATTACCGCTACTCTCTATTAAGTGTAGGAGCATATATATGCCTTGTGTAACCATAGGATTCTACAAAGGCTACCCACTTGATTTGGAATGGGGTATGGGGGGTGGGTGGGGGGTGGGTGGTGGGTGGGGAGGGTTGTGTTGATGGGCAAAGAGGATGGTAGTGGCTCTCAGTGGGGGGGGGGGACATGTTTAACTGCCACATATATCTGCCTTAACCATATTTTCACAAGTGATTACAAATGTATTGAAGACAGCCATTAGTTGTAGTTTCTTCCAATTTGCATTATTGCTTTCTTTTTTTCTTTGTAAGCTTAAAAAGAGATAAACTAAATGTTCTCTGCTCTTTGTAACTAATTTTTTGCAAATGACCCTTGCAGCTATCTGTTTATGCCTTGTTTTTATATTAATACTTGCTAGATTTATGTTACCGAATATTGGCGCATAAAAATGTAGGCTTGCTGTGTGCTCAAAATAAAGAGAGATAAAATGACGGTCCCACAAAAAACGTTGTCTAGATACCAAACTACTGAAATGTAATTGTCTTCTCCTCAAAATAAATAGTTTTGGACCCTCCCTGTTTGTTCTCATAGTCTAAATCGAGAAACGACAAGAAATAAGGCAAAAACAGCTGAAATAATTTCTGCCATTACCAAAGTGAAAACCGAAAATGTTTGACGTACAAAACTGGTAGTATTGCGTTTGTTTTCTAAATAACCAAAAGAGTTTGCTTCATGTAGTGCTCTTTCTTACAGAGAAAAATGTATTATGCTCTTAATATTATCTCTCAATATATGCTCTTAATATTCTTTGTCCCTTCCACAAATCCCAAGAAATAGTTTCATGTGATGGTGATACCACTCGAGTATTGTTTAGTTATGTCTGACTGCCCTTCATTCTTGACAAAGCTTCTTCAAAAAGATTGGACATTGACCTATGCAGAAATATATATAGCTTAAATTAGTGTGTGTAATATCTATGTGTCTGTCTTCAACCTTGGCAAAACATCACTATTATATTTTATGTTAACTATGAAAGATGTAGAAATGAAAATGGTGGCTATGTTGTATATAATTTATGGAAATTGAATAAAATATGCAAACCGTAATTTTTTTTCCCGTTTTTTTCTTGTGACACGACTTCAGCTCCATGTTAGGTACCTTCCATTATCACTTAAACACAGTCGCAAGGTTCTACGCTTGATTGAAACTGCAGACTTAATATCAAAATTCAAAAGTAAAAGAGTCGAATATTACTTAAATACACATGACAAATTGTCCCTTTACATTATTACGTTTACATAGAGAGGTGGGATTGTGATACTGTCCCACTGTATGCAAGATTAATGTACTGTGAGGCATATGACTTAACCCACAACAAACAATGACAAGATGGGCCTTAGAGAAGGCAGACAGATTAACTCGGATATGTGTATGGGGTAGCATACGCCCATTAAAAGCCCCATTGACTTACACACTAAATCACAAAAATAATGTGGTCTCTAAGTCTAGATAGAAGTTTTCACTAGCTAAACGCTACCCATCACCGGATAGCTGACAAGTTGGCCTTTCATGGCACCATCAATTTTCCGTACCATGACCATGAAGATTTTTTGCTATCCGAGCCGGAAGTTTTCGTCACTTGTAAACAAACCTCTTCACTCAGTGGTAAACAAATTTCCTACGCTGCTCCCGGGAGGCCTAAAGGGGTCTAAAATTGCCTCAATTGACCCAATTTTCTCACCACATGTACTTCCATTCATGCTTTTCAACATGCAAGCCACAAAAAACTAGATTATGATTGATAACAGGTCACAAAAGATGTTCTCCCGCTGCTTTTCGGCACTTTTCCTGAAGGAGAACAATCGAGCGGATTGATATAGACTCTAATAGGAGTATGCCACCATGGATGTTTTAATGAGGGGGTACTTTTGCAACCCAAACAGTACTGCCTATTCTCGTTATTGCTTATTATTATTATTATCACAAGCAAATTGCCAACTGGGATAACCAGAGCTCCCCACATTTATTTTAAACTAAAACGTGACTGCTCAAGTTAAATAGGTCGCATTGCATTTTTTGAAATGATATCAAAAAGTTGGTTAAGATCTATGCAGAAAAAGGTTTGCTCCATCTTTTAGGCTCCAATTATTTTCAAATTTGCCTGTCGCTAAGTACACCCTGAGCACTTGAGATCTTAAAGGAGAAAATGTCACAGACAAGTGTCACTTTTCTAAGCGTGATTTTATTTCAACATTTCTCATTGTTAAAAAGTGAATTTTTACCAGTAATATCGATCAAATATCACGATACACATACATACACACACACACACACACATACTAATACAATATACAAATTTTTATCATACAGTTTGTTAACAAAATCAAGATGATATGGAGTTGGAGTTGAGTTAATAAGATTTTAAAAAACAAAATTTACTGTACACCTTGATAATTCAAGTTGTGTTTCATGGTAATTAGCGATGATTGAAGAAAAGTAAAAAATATTTGGCAAATAATTTTGCTGGAATGAAAAGTACCTAAATTTGTGTACAATATTATCAAGGTTAATATTTCAGATTATAAAATTATATATACTTTACACCGCACCTTTCTATATTAAAATTCCTGAGTTGTGATTTAATTTGTATGCGGTGACATGGCTAGCTCATAGGCTCAGTTCATTGCATGTACATTCTGTTAATCGCCAAAACTGAAACTCTTGTTCCGCAAATACCACAGACAAAAATACCTTTTGCAATATTGTGTCCAAAAAGCTTGCTAGCTCCACCTCAAGCTAGTCACCTAAAGTGGACTGACTGATATCCCAAGGATGAGTAGAGGGTGTGTCCATAAACCCTGCTAGCTCCACCTCAAGCTAGTCTCTTAAAGTGGACTGATGGATATACCAAGGGTTACTAGAGGGTGTGTCCATAAACCTTGCTAGCTCCACCTCAGGCTAGTCTCTTATAGTGACAGGTGGATATACCAAGGGTTACTAGAGGGTGTGTCCATGAACCTTGCTAGTTCTGCCTCAAGCTAGTCTATTATAGTGACAGGTGGAGTGATGAAGGTATCAGGGGATGGCAGAGGGTGTGTCCATGAGCCTTACTAGCTCTGTTTCAAGCTAGTCTCTTATAGTGACAGGTGGAGTGATGAAGGTATCAGGGGGTGGCAGAGGGTGTGTCCATGAGCCTTACTAGCTTTGTTTCAAGCTAGTCTCTTATAGTGACAGGTGGAGTGATGAAGGTATCAGGGGTGGCAGAGGGTGTGTCCATGAGCCTTACTAGCTCTGTTTCAAGCTAGTCTCTTATAGTGACAGGTGGAGTGATGAAGGTATCAGGGGTGGCAGAGGGTGTGTCCATGAACCTTGCTAGCTCTGCCTCAAGCTAGTTATAGTGACAGGTGGAGTGATGAAGGTATCAGGGGGTGGCAGAGGGGTGTGTCCATGAACCTTGCTAGCTCCGCCTCATGCTAGTCTCTTACAGTGACAGGTGGAGTGATGGAGGTATCAGGGGGTGGCAGAGGGTGTGTCCATGAGCCTTGCTAGCTCCGCCTCAACCTGGTCCTGTTTGGCCATCTCATCATCCAGAGATGGAGTCAACTCATCGAGGAGAAACTGCATCCCCTGAGAAACAAAGAATGACATTATAAAGTTTACTCTAAAAACTATAAATCGAGTGTAGTGGAAAGAATTTATAAATCAGTCTATCAGTATACAAAATATTCTATGAATGTTTCATAAAATTAGCTGTGAATTATTCCCAACAGTAGGCTAGTGAACAGTTTCAGCCCCAACTGGTATATGTAATATAGACTAATGTGAGGTAAACCTGATCTTGAAGTGTGGTAGGTGTAGGCTGCCATCCAGTTGGGACATTTTCCTTAATGCTAATACCTCTCAATACTGTTGTCTCATATCATGCTTCAAAGCACTCGCATTTACAGTATGAACAGTCCCTCACCTTTATCTGATTCTAATGCTAGTACCACTCTATACTGTCCTATCATATCATGCTTCAAAGCACTGGTACTGACAGTATGAACAGTTCCTAACCTTTATCTGATTCTAATGTTAAAACATCATATTCATACTGCTCATACTAACAATACAAGTGCCTAGAAGCGGGAAATGACAGTGCAGTTTAGGAATAATTGTCCCAATATTTCCAATTAACATACTCTGCGAAATTTTTTATTAATTTTTTTTTTATATCTTGTTTTTATGTTGTTGTGACATTCATGCAAAAAAAACACTATAAAAACACTGTGAATATTTGATAATATGAGAAATTCTCATTCAAAATGCAACCAACTGCTTCACAAAGATGATTAATATGAATATTCATGAACTACAGGTACCGTTTCATCTGCTGTGTCGTCATGGAACTGTTTGACAGGATCATTAAGTTGTGTCGTTTCCACCGCATCTTGGATCATCAAACTTTGGCTGAGAAGCTGATCAAGGATCATGCCTGGTGAAATATGATTTAGGAAAATTGAAAAATGGGAAAAATGTTAAATATACATCAGTAATTCTGATTGGTTCCTGAATAATCATTGCTGAGATTACACATTCCATGTTTCCTAGGTAACAATGAGCCAATGGGAGGAGCAAATGGATCTGCTCCTGGGTTTAACTAAAAGCCAATCCAAAACTCTGTACCTCAGGGGTGAAGGTAGTACAAGATAGCTGTGTTTACAATATGACTAAAATCTGGGCAACTGTATCGCAGTTCAGCTGCAGAGTTGCTATGGTGATAGAAATGTGGCAAATAATTTGGCAGACAGCAGCCTACTGTAACATGTTTCTCTAAATACATGTACAATAAAATTTGCAAAAGACCAAAGGAATATTTCGGGTAAAAATGTTCCATGGTGACATGATGTAAACTTGTTATAGGTTCAGAGTTAACTCTTAAATTGTTAGTGCATAGCATGAGTTATCTGGCAACACATGACTCTGTTTATGAATATTTTGCATTAGTTATCTGGCAATACATGACTCTATTTATGAGTATTGCATGAGTTATCTGGCAATACATGACTCTGTTTATGGATAGTTTTGCACTAGTTATCTGGCAACACGTAACTCTATTTAAGAATTTAATTCTTGTAGTATTGCAAAAACTAAAAGACTATGGTATAATTGAGACTTTTATTATCCATAAACTTGATCCTGTATTATAATAATATTTTATGCAAAATAGAAAAGGAACATTTGAACTTAAACTTTTATTGGGATATTCCAAAATAATTATTATTCAGTCATTCATCCCTATATTTCCTGCCTGTTCTTGGAACACACTTATTCTTTATCTGTTGACTCAAGTTCTTTAAGCAGTCCTCAACATAAACAGCAAATTTTTACTTTTCAAATTTGATCTCATTTCTATTATCTTTAGTTCACTTACCATCCAGTGCTCTCTCCTTGTATTCAGCATCAGTCCACATCTGGTGTTGAGCTTTAAGATTCTCAACGAGGGATTCCATAATAACGATGTTGGCCATGTGTTCAGCAGATGTCTCGTAGATCTAACAGACGGAAGTAGCGAGAGAATCAGGACACGTTTTAGATATCATTATTTCAGAAGTTTCGCGGGAGTCGTATTCATAAAACAACGGAATAATACTGTCTAGTTTGCCTGATTACATTTGCTAAACTGAGCACTTTTCCTGGACAATCAGGTCTTAATTTTCGTTGTTCTAACAGCAAATTTGGTTGCACAAAACAAAAAGCATATCGAGATATTCAACAATGAATAATGAACATAACACTGTAGGAGAGATCTGTAGAGATCTGTGGTGCTTATTATAACACACCTTTGGACTTTTCAGAATCTCCAATGCGATGGATGTTGGCCATCTTTACCTATTATGGGGATATTTCAGTTAAGATGAATGCGATATGAATTTGATGTTAAAGACAAGATGTCTGCTGGATGGCCTCTGAAGCTGATTGGGTAGGAAGTCAACAATTGAGAAGATCTGTTTGACACTGGGAAATATCTGGCTTTCTTCACACAGATTGTACCTACCTCTCTGTATTCACTCTCAGCTGCCCGATCGCTCGAAGGGAGTCGAGGGTGCCCTGTAGCGTACATGTCAGTGACGAAGACGCCAGCAACCTCTCGAGCTTCCTCGTCGATTAATTCCTCAAACAGATCGTCCAAGGATAGGTCAAGGAGGGATTCATTTACCTAACGAACAGAAACCAGGAAGATTTTTAAAAACAAAATTATGCAAAAGTCAAAAGTTGTTTATATATGAGTAGCTTGTACTGCCTGCAAAGCAACACAAGGCCGTTCAATTAAAATGTGATCGAGTCAATATTCCAATTTTTCTTCTTTAATTCTTTAAGCCGTGGGAATATATATGCTAAACTCATTTATGTCAACACTTAAAAATGACCATTCATGATCTTGCGACCATTCATGAATTTTTTAAACTTAAAGAATTAAAGTGAGAACCAGGGAAAGATTTGTAAAAATCCCTTGTGGGGCATCAACCAATTCATTCAATCCTTAAGATTTCACAATGTAGAATATTAAAGCAACGAGATATTCATAGATGTAAATATGTGTCAAAGGTTATCTTTTAAAATGGACGAATCAGAAGTAAGAGGTGAACTGGGAGTGGGTCATAATAGGCAAAGTGCTATTACTGTTATCAGGAAACGTGCATTAAAAATGATTGGACACAGATTAAGAGAAGACCTGGTGAAACTAAACTCTCTCTACTGAGACTTTGAAACAATTATTAGAGGAAAAATTCACAGGTTTTTCACAGCAAGGGGTAGAAGATTTACTCTATTTTACATGAAACTTACCACTCCATAGATTAAGTGCTCAGATACCTCTTCATACAGAATCCCAAAGGCCATAACAACCTCTTTCTCTCTGAAGTAGTCATTCACCATTTCACTGACAGCATCTGCTGCCACCAATCTCAATTCATCCTCTACCGTCTCCATGACGACCGTGTCCCTGATTGGTTCCATTAGTTCTGCTCTGGTGGCAATGTCCTTCCAGTATCTAGGGTCAAATAGGCATATATTATATAGCTAAATAAGCCATGATTTTTTTTTGGCCAAAAATGGAACTTTGTTACCCTGGCAAACCTGATGTTTCTTATTGGACAAGAATGGAACATTGTTACCATGGCAACACAATATTTGCTTTACCCATGAAACCATTCTATAGAACTTCCCAGCAAACAGAAAGGAGACTACATTATTTGCTGAGACTAGCAGCAAATGTCTTTATAGCCTACTGCTTATAGTTGTAGCAAAATAATCGTTTTGCATTTAGCTGAAAATTACCTTGTTTAGTTTTACAAATATATAAATTACAAAAGTGTTTACTGTCTAATACCATATATTACAATTATAATATCTAAGGTCAAACAATGGTAGCTTAACAAGACAAACAATTTTTCCAGCATGAAAATGTGTTTCCATGGCAACATAATATTTGCAAAAGTTAAAATTGTGCTTGACAATCATTTGACAATCATTCTGGTGCCAAACATTCTGGTGACTTGACAATCATTCTGGTTTCTGGGAAATGATTCTGTGATAAGAAATTTGTTTAAACGCAAACAGTGAGGAGGCTTCAATCACTATTAGCTGTTCATCCATAAAAGTGATGAATTTATGGCCGAGTGTCCGTCTCGTCATGGGGAAAAGTATCAAGAAATTAGTTTTAAAATGATACTGTTTCTCATTTTTCCCCAAAACCTACCGGTTTGTGGATTTATGAGTGATGATACTTACCTGTCTCCCAGTCAACGTATGCACTTTCCTATCTACCTAAACATACATAATTGGAACCTTTTATCCCAGCGCCCTCACTTTATTGGTCAGGCAAACGATCACCAAAGATAACAGAGATCTGTGCAAAAACTTGGGACGAAAAGCTGGAGCACACATAGCTGCTTCTTTGAATGGTAGATTTGGAAGGGATGAGTGGGGGGGGGGGCATGAAGTGTGGGGGAAGTGCTAAAAAGTTCCAATCATGTAGGTTAGCTAGATAGGAATAGTGCATATATGTTGAGAGGAAGACAGGCATTTATAGAAAGAGGAGCAAAGTAAATACCCAGATAATGGGTGCCGTTAATTTTACAAATAAATCTAATATTGTGGTTGTGTTCCACTACACCACCCCAAACCTCCCCTCCCCCCCCCCCAATTCCCACCAACCACACTGAGGCTTCATTCTTAAGTGTTTAAAATCTAGTTATCTTTTGACCCGTCAGACGTATATCTTCACCTGATGACAGAGTTCTGCCTCTCCTCTCCAGCGATGGCCACCAGTTCTTCATTAATGCAATCGTGGAGGACATCTTTAGCTGCTAGAATCACTGGGTAAGAGGTACGGTCAACGACATCCTGAAATTATAAAAATATATATATATATGAAATATTATCCTTTTTTCTATTTACTTCTAATGATTTGGTTAGCACAAACTTGATGTGATTGTGCAATATTATCCTTTTTCTCTTTACTTCTAACGATTTGGTTAGCACAAACTTGATGTAATATATGAAATATTATCTTTTTTTCTATTTACTTCTAACGATTTGAATAGCACGAAAAGAGGGGCAGTAGACAAGTATGGTATAATTTACAAATTTTTCTCCAAGACAGAGCGAGTGCATAAAATGATTCTGTATTTAAGATAATCATATCGAGTCTGCATTACACTGGGCGTACACTGTACCTGACCAGATAATTATCCACAAATTTCCTTGTTTTAATGTACTCCATTTTCTTACTTTTAATACCCTCCCTTGCAACCCATCTCTCTTTGTAAAACATTTTGTCATTTTAATTCTTGAACTATTAAACTCTCCTCGCAATGTGGCTTCAACAGAGTTTGAGTGATGAGCGGTGTCGTTGAGATTATTAAATAGTACATGGATGCCAGTTTGAGGCTTTGAAATACTCTACATCTTTTGACAAACAAGCACTCACCTACAAGAGATATCAGACTATGGACTATATTTATACTCCTATCACCACACAATGAATATTTAAGATGAGACTTGAAAGCACTTCAAATGTACTAAATCTCACACTAAAAAGCCAGGATCTGATCAATATTAAAGCTTCCTGTTTTTTCTAGCTCAATGAACCAAACTTTGCCTTCAAGAGTCATAAATCGGGCATTCTGAACCCAGTTCAATCAACGCACTTTATTACGGCAATTGATCAGACGCTGTCAAGCAATATGGAAGGGGTATAATTGATTTGGCGTCGCATTGTGAAATGCTATGCAAAAGGGTGAAATTGTATGCTATATAAGGGCAAAGATATATCGCAGAACAAAGAAGTTTTTGGGCAGGTTGGGATTCGAACCTGTGACCTCAGGGATACAAGCCCTGCCTTCTACCAACTGAGTCATTATTGTTAGTGGTGTTTGCTATAGAGCCATTTGTTTGTTAGAAGGGGGAAGGTGGGGAGGTCAGGATGGGCAGGGGTGGGTGAGGGGGTGCTAGTTACAAGCTTCCATACCATCTGACCATGAATCCCTCACCCCAAACCCCCCCCCCCCCAATTACTTACATCATAGTGGCGAGTAAAGGATATGACGAACAAGTAGAAACTGACCAATCTAAAACTAAATAAAATAAAACTGTTAACAAACTGCTTATCCACTAGAGAGCCTGTGTAATAGAATGTGTAAAAGTAAGTTGGCCTGACGTTTCGATCCTAGCAGGATCTTCTTCAGAGGCAAAATGACAAGTAACAGTAACAGAAGGGACAAAAACATGCACAGAATACAGACAGGTTAATGAGCACGGTGAACACAATGAGATAGATGAAAGGGGATTACAGTAGTAGACAAGGGACTTTTACACAATCTAAAACTGGTCAGTGTTCTGTAGTTTGTTTATATGCATTTGAAAATTATTAAATTTTTGATACATAATATCAATAAGGAAGATCTCACATATAACAGGACGTTACAACAACTCTGTATGGTCACATTTTCTAATCTATCTGTTTATATGATGCCTTCCTCACCTGCAGATCCCTGGATTCAACGAGGACCTCTGCAGCCACTTCTAAGATCAAACTCTCCTTGATGCAAGACTCGACGAATCTCTCGATAAACGACTCCGCATTCCTTGGATCGGCCAGGAATCTCAGACCCAAGATATCCTACGAGTTGAGGGAAAAAAGGGAAAGCAGAGAGTGAAATAAAACTGGGCATGTACGTTAATCACATGTTAGATGGGGCGCAGTCACGAGGGAATCCAATTATCTGTCAAAGTGCTGCTGGGTTGACCAATGAAGCTAGTTAATCAACCATGGATTAAAATGGAACAATTAGAACACTGTACAGTAGTCTGACATTTATCTGCTTCAGTTTTATCCTGTGCAACTACATATCAACTCTCCCTCTCTCTCTTTGTAAAATGAACACCTCTGAGACCATATGAAGATGTTACAAACTTCTAAATTCAAACCATGCGTGCATGAAAGGTAGGCCACCTGCTGTGCAGTATTATCCCAACCGGTATACAGTACATGGTGAAATGGTTTCACTTGGTCCCAGTCGAAAACTGCATGATGAATTTATTTGAATAAACAGTGTTTAAGAACTATTTATACAATTTTAAATTCAATGAAGTGCCAACATTCCCTTCAATGCATAATTTCATCATTCCTGGTTTGGGGAATAATTTATCACAGTATCGCATTGCTAAATGCTATGCAAACTGCTATGTAAAGTGCTATGCAAAATGCACAAAGTGCACAACGATTTTTGTACACAAGAACATTATTTTATTTATAAGAGACAAAGTTCAGATGGAGGGCCCATCAAACTGAGCTATAGATGCAAAAATTTGGAATTTATTCGACGTTGGTTTGATTTTTTGGTGGAGTAAAGTAACAGTCGGATGCTTTATTTAGGATCGAGTCACTTCATTTTTAAATCTTTCTCTGGACGATTAAGGACGGTACAATACGTCAGTACACTACCGTCCAGAGGTTACCAAATTCAACGCAAATTGCACATGTATCATGTAACCTATGGATTTGTGGAGGTATAGCAAGAAGTGTGGTATGTACTATGAATATCATATCTTAGGTAGACCTTAGTAATGGACGTTTTCATAATTCGTAGCAGGAACTATTTCAGAGGCTGTTCAGAAGATCCTGCTAGAACTAAATAACTTTAACATATATCTTCCTACACAAGCCATTTTCAATAGATATAATGCACTTTGCTGACAGTTTTATTTTATTTTACTATCTTCGGTAGCCATTAGTTAATGCATAGTTCACATACCTGGTGTGAGGTTTCCCCCCACAGTCCTCTATAATGGCCTCGCAGTCTACCATCTGCTGGGAAATCTCCACGGTAACCGTTGTACGGTTTCGATAGACCCGGGTCGAGTCTGTTGCCATGGAGACCCAGACTCGGAAGCGAGCTATGACGTTTCATATGCTGCGTACTCCAAAGTTCCGCGTCCCCCCACGGCGATTCCCCGCCCGGGGGTCGATACGGCTCATCAAATTTACTCCTACCTACGAGACCGGGCAGTGCATCATGGGAACGAGGTCTCTGATCGTCGAAAGTCACACGGTCCCTCTGACGGTCACGGTTGGCAGACGACGATCGTTCCCTTGGTAACCTTGTTGGTTGGTGATGGAGATCTCTCAATCGTGGCTCAATGAAGTATGGATCATTCCTGGAAATGTCACCGAATGACTCAAAGTCATCATTCTTATATTCAGTCCGAGATCTGTCCTGGCGACCTGTCGGGGTTGGGGGGATGAACTTTGACCCTGTGTCATCTCTGTGCCTCCTGACATCATCACTATACCGTAGACCATACCTGCCTTCTGGAGGCAAGCTGAATCCTCTCCGAGGATCTGAGCCACGACCCTCTCCGTATCTGTCCCCACCAGAGGGAGATAGAGGGGGCACCTTAGGATAATAAGCACCCCTGAGCTCTGGGAACGGCCGAGCCATGTCTTTACGGACCTTGGGCCCTTCTGACCTAAAGAAGACAATCAAAGTACAAAATATATAAACGGATGTGAGCACAAAATGTCCCTTTGTCAATTTTTTTTAAAATTCATGAAATTCCACTGAAAATTTTACTCAAGCTAGAAATGATTTGAGAGGAACATCAGCCTGGTCTGCTAAAAAAAAAAAAAAATCAAGTTTAGATAAATGAAACTTGAATCTAAACTTCTGTGTGTTCCAGGTGAATACACTGTGCCAAAATATCTGTTCTTTTCCAATTTTTGCAGTACTGTAGTGTAGATATACAGGTCTTGCAATAGTACTGACATACAGTTATAATACACTTCACTTCCGACATTTGTACCAGTGCACACTGTTCCTGTATATAATTTGATTCAATCCAAACAGAAGGAATTTCTGGGGGTTAAAATTCATTTCCAATACTCTTTGCTATCTTTCAGTTGTGTCTTATTGCCCAGTCAGTTTGTTCTGACGATGATTTTTCTTTTCCACATATATACATGGAGAAGTCATTTGAATATATACACTGAAATATGTATGTCAGATGCAAGCCGAAAATGAATAGTGGACATTCAAACATAAGATGACCAGACATCGCCTCCTCATGACCAATCACAGCATGACTCCATTCTGCAAAGTCCTGGCATTGTTCCAAGTCATGAATTAATGTAACAAGTGTTCATATTACTTTCCATACCCCAAAGATAAAGTTCATTTGTGAAATATTTATCAATAAATCCTTACATGTATACGACTGTTTGCCAACGCTCAATTCAGAGGTCTAGATTAAACACATTAAATGTTGGAATATTACATCTTACAATGTTTTATGCTTAAAAGCTAGCTTATTATAATAGTTATCATTACACATGTGTAATTGCCTGTTATACACACCAACTTGCTGGGTACTAGTACTGTAGGCCTACAGTGTACTATGATTAATTTACTCCACACTAAAGAATATACGCATCATTCACCAATATACAAATTTAAATAAAAGATTTACTGTATATTTGATTAAACCCTTTCACCTACATACTGTCGTCTCCCTGCTCAATTCCGTTTAGTTTATGATGGTTTATATATTGTATGTTTTATTAACTTGACGTGTAAAGTACAATGAATGTATTTAAACTGTAAGGGAAATATGGGCGAGTCAATTAACTTGCGTTTTCGCAAAAAGAGCAAAGGTTGCAGCATGATGCCAAAATTAATCAGAATTTTGATATGAAATATGATATCACACTGTTTTAGTCAATATATAAAAGGATCTTTTCAGGTGGCAGACGTTGGTCGCTTGAAATAGCAAACTCGCTGAAAATTTGTCCTGAATCTTTTAAGGCAAAAAAACACATCCTTGCATAGGAATATTTGTAGATTTTAATGAATTGATATGTTGCCATATTTTGCAAAATTTCATAGTATCCTAGCAACAACAAAATGGATGATGTCATCAACTATGCAAATTCTAAATACAGAGAACCTTAACAGCTTAAAGCAAACATTCAAACAAATGTTTCAAGTTTCAAGTATTAAAAATCGATTAATAAGAAGGTACTTGAAAGCTTTTCAACGAATATTTGCTGTGAATGACATTCACATATTACGAACAGTGCAAATAAATTGAGGATTTAGAATTTTAGACAGTTAAAATGAAAGTCCACTCAATCAAACATATCTTTAGAATAGGGATCTAGATATCGTGATATCTAGGGGTTTCCAACTACACACTGAATGTAGAATATCTTCCGTTTTCAATTAATTAATTGTTGCATTGTTTGCCACCTGAATACATCATTAGGAGGCGCCCGAGCCAACAACATCTGTGCAGTCTATTTACGCTGAGAGCGGCATCTTTCCAAACTACAGTAGCAACAAGTAACAGTACTGTAATTTATCAGTGTACACACCTTACAAACTTAAAAATGATTTAAAGCGGGCCATTCCCTCCCACACTCTAAACTCTGTGTACTACAATGACTGCATGTAAAGTGATAAGATAGGCTTGACTTTAACAGAGTTCCCATGTACTATACTCCATTCATGGTAATGTTATACATTAATGGTAAACCAAAATTACACATGAACATTATCGCCACTGTCCAGTTGTTGCTAAGCAACACATATCAATACTTTATAAACTGAATTCATAGTAATATTATTGGAAAACCAAAATTACATGAACGTTATCACCACTGTACAGGTAACCGTTTGTTGCTAAGCAACACATATCATTTAGTAAGATTTTCACTCAAATATAGCCAAATATCAATGAATACTACAGTATATAAACTACATTCATGGTAAGAATATATACATTATTGGAAAACCAAAATTACATCAATGTTATCGCCACTGTCCAGTTGTTGCTAAGCAACACATATCAATTAATACTATATAACTACATTCATGGTAAGATTATACATTATTAGAAACCAAAATTACATGAACGTTATCACCACTGTACAGGTAACCCTTTGTTGCAAAGCAACAAATATCATTTAGTAAGATTTTCACTCAAATATAGCCCTGGCCATAAGTTTAAGTGATACAGTAATAACAGTTTATGGACCTATTAAAATTGAGTGGCAATATATTAACGGAACTGTCTACATTTCACATTCAGCACAAAATTTACAAGTTTTGATATTAATACACAGTCAGATTTAATAGTCATTGGTTGTTGATTAATGGTTGCCAAGCAACCAAAAGTGCACAATTTTTTTTCTTCTTCAAATTACCCGATAACTGCATGTGTAAGGAATAATACACAATTTTTTAGTTGTTTGATACAGTACAATATCCAAGCATCCATAATCAGTAATGACAACGCATTTTTAAACATGTAGAATTTTCAGGATATCGGCCTAATATGATCAAACTTTACAAAAAAACTTTTATCCTAATTTTCACAGTTTCCCTCAAAAAGTGTTTAAAATGCCACAAATGGATATATCTGCATTGGCTGGAAAATCATAACGTAAGCTAAAAAGCTTCAATTTTCATGACTCATGAATCTTGTCTTTTATTTTTTATTGTTATGTTTAATCAATTTTCTAACCAATTAAGCCAGTTGTATCAGTCACACATATACAGTGACTGGATAAGTACTTAATGATAAGTGTACATGATATACATATTCTGTGGAATATGGCTGGCTATTGTATTTTGTAACGTTAATGTACTGTTTTAAATGATATCAATGGCATTGTACAGTACAGTGCTTAGTTGGTTCTTTAATCGACTTAAAATGGCATTCAGCAATGATTCTTAAGTGATGATGCAGACACCAAAAACCCCCCACTTACCCCCTCCAGTGCCTCCTCACCCCACATCATACCCCTCCCCCCCCCTCGGCCTTACAATGGTTCCAGTAATGTGGACTCATAAACAGCAAATTTATGAAAATTTCTATCTAATTGTCATTTAGTAGTCGTCTTATCACCTGTCAAGTAATTGATTGTACTCATGAAGTGAAAAGTGATCAAGTTAATTTCAATGCAACGACTCTAATATCAAAATAAACCAAAATTCCCATTATTAAAACCTTCTGTGAAAATTTGTGAATGGGCGATCAAAATTCTACTATCATGGTATCAATCAATAACAGTTGTGAACACATGATTGAAAAATCAATAAAATCAATCAAGATTTGTTAATTTGAGCCAAGCTGAACAATACTTTATTCAAGCTCTTTTATCTTTCATGTCTCTATCTAGAGACTGTTTGCTGGTCGAAATTATCAACTTGAAATGATTGCATTCTGAAGTAAACCTAATTAAATTTCATAAATATCATAAAGAAAGCTAACAGCTGGATCGATTGAGATTTACTGTACATAATAATAATGATAATGATAATGATAATGATAATGATAATGATAATGATAATGATAATAATAATAATAATAATAATAATAATAATAATAATAATAATAATAATAATAATAATAACAATAACAATAACAATAACAATAATAATAATAATAATAATAATCATCATCATCATCATCATAATATACAGTACAGTGTCATTTCTAAATGCTGAAAAGGGAAACTTTTCAACTAAATATATTGTCGAATAAATAAGAAGAGATTTTTGTTTTTGATAGAACAGTATTAAATAGATTGGCATAACATGATATACATACTGGAAATAACATCATCTTAATCCCCCTAAGAAGGATTTTAGTTCTAAGTTTTAACTTATCAAAAAAGCAATTTATTTGTCACAGATGATAGACAAACATTAAATTAATGATCAAAATAACTGTATATATGTTTACAGGGCTTTCAGATGGATTATAATCCCAAATTATATTTACTGTGTTACTTTTACTTTTAACTTTAATAAACAGAAGAATCATTTTCTCCTCAGAACCTATTTCCATTCTGAAGTAGACATATATTGCCATGGTTACACTAAGTCTTTTGGCATATCATATGGTAGTACATGGTACCACAATTAACCTACACCACCTCCACCAATACCCCCCCCCCCCCCCTCCTCTCCAAACTGACAGAAACAATTGAAACTAAAGCATTGTATGTCTAGGGAAACAGCAAATTCAAGGTATAGTGCTTTCAACTGCATATGTATTACTTTTTGTTTTCCAGAGCTAAAAAGTTCAACCTTCCTTATTTCTGTGTAAAAACTAAGTTGCAAAAATGGACCAGTGCAGCTCATACATGTCATATATTGCAAAGATTACAGAAGGCTGAGTAGTATACACAATCATTATAGAAATAGACTTTCTCCAAATATTAGCCCACTATTTCTGTCTCAATCAGACCTCAAAATTCCTAGCACTCGACACATAAAATATACAGTGTGTATACAGAACGACCTAAACTTTGTTGCAATTTAATATAGCACAATTTTGCATCTTAGCACCCAAGGTTCATTTTACCAGAATTTGTCAGACAGAAAGGCAATTAAACCCCTGGCCTCCCCTGACAACATAACATCTTAGACCTTTCCCCTCCTTACACAAAAATGGTAATTTCACCCTGGCAGCCAATGAATACCCTGTATACCAGAGTTGTCCAACCTACGGCCCGCGGGCCACAGTCCGGCCCGCCACAGGGTTGCGTCCGGCCTGCCAGAGATGCTGTACGGTGCAAAATTTTAGTGAGCAGATTTATTGATAACAATTTGAAGCTACATAATCAATCATTCGAGCCTTCTGGGTCCAAAAAACTGCATGTGGTCAGTTTGTGTGACACTCTCAGCGAAGGAGGGTGGGAGGGGGCGGCTGTACTTTATTCATCTGTTTTATCAGGAAGGAAAATAAATCAGTGCGCTCCGCGCGTAGTGATTACATTTTGTTGCCCTGTGCTTCGGGCAAAAGATCGAGCGTAGGGCTCATGTGGCCCCCTCCTTCATTATAATCATTCCATGTGGCCCCCCTCTGCAAAAGGTTGGACAACCCTGCTCTATACAGTTGCCTAGAAGCTAGTTCCTATAGCAACTTACCCGTATCTCAATCTATGATTCCTTGACACTGATTCCTCATCAGGCCTGGAAGAATTCCATGGTGGCCTTTCACCTCTAGAGTTGTCATCATGGAAGTAATTCCTCTCCATCAAGGCATGCCTGTTAATAAAGCATGCAATACATATGAGTACAAAAAACAAATAGTATTGCAGTACCTGTACAATAAATTACAGTCCACATTTAATTATTGGGTCATTCCATATCAAATCACCAGATTTTGGGGTATGTTGTAGTTCAACATTTTTGAAAAATTCCCAAATTTATTGCATGAGTGGACCACCATAAAATAAGCATATTCTGAAAATTTCAGTTGCATTGCTTTACAATTGGCCGATTTAAAATTCTTTGAAATTCCGCAATTTGTCGCCACCATGGCAATTTGGCATTTTCTTGACTTTTGAGGTCTCATTTCTCAGCAATTACACATTCTACTACCTTTCTATTACAGATGCCTATAGAGTCTAACCCATAGAACAGGAAAATAACAAATTAGGCTACACAAATATTGTCTTGTGGAGTTAGGTCAACTTAAAAGTGTCAAAATATTTAATTTTTGTACTTTTCACTAAAAAATGTGCTATTTTTAGTGATGAATTGCTCCTAAACCATTGCTTCAGGGTACTTGATTCTTTCAGAGGTTATTATGTCTAGTACAAACATTACAAAATAATGATTACAATGCTTTCCTAGAATATGTTTGCAAGTTGTGCAACTCTAAAGTTGCTATTTCATGCTGCGATTCAGCATGAGGTAGGGGTTTTGATGCCAATTTTTTACCAAAGTAACCATGTTAGAGGTGTCAGGGTTTATACTTCATTAATAAGTATAAAGTTCTTACACATTAACAAATTTCAGGGTTCTAGCTGTTCTCAATATTAATTTATGAAGTTGTTAAGTTGCTCCGATGTACAAAAGAGGTCGTTTTTGACGGCCAATAACTCAAAACGCGTCAAATTAAAAAAAATTGATAATTTTTTCTGGAAGATATATAGTACCACCCTGTTTGTACAAAAAAATTCAGGAGGGTGTTTTGCCTTATTTTGAAATGAAAAATCCTCAAAGTTTGTCAAAGTCAGTACACACATATGAATGTACAGTGTGTACAGTACATACACTGCACTGAGTGTATATGTACGGAGTGCCATGAGTGCCAGAAGACTATGTTTAAACTAACACTAATATACACACTGTACATATACAATTGGTTGAATTAGAAGACTTTACTATAGAATTAATTTCAACCAGTACATGTATGTACAGTACAAAACTGTACTGGGTGTACATGTACAGTGTGTTAGTGTTGTTTTAACATAGTCTTCTGGCACTCATGGCACTCCGTACATATACACTCAGTACAGTGTATGTACTGTACACACTGTACATACATATGTGTGTACTGGTTGAAATTCATTTTATAAGTCTTCTAATTAAATGAATTCAACCAGGAGCAGACAAGTACATTGCAAATAGTATTTTGTTATATGAAATTAAAAACTGCACAGTATTGAACTGAATGACCTTGAAGTACAGTACAATACCCAGCGTCAAAACTCATGGAACATCAAAACAGGCAAAAACGTTTTTTTGTAAAAATCCCAAACTTTGAGGATTTTTCATTTCAAAATAAGGCAAAACACCCTCCTGAAATTTTTTGTACAAACAGGGTGGTACTATATCTCTTCCAGAAAAAATTATCAATTTTTTTTAATTTGACGCGTTTTGAGTTATTGGCCGTCAAAAACGACCTCTTTTGTACATCGGAGCTACTTAACAACTTCATAAATTAATATTGAGAACAGCTAGAACCCTGAAATTTGTTAATGTGTAAGAACTTTATACTTATTCATAAAGTATAAACCCTGACACCTCTAACATGGTTACTTTGGTAAAAAATTGGCATCAAAACCCCTACCTCATGCTGAATCGCAGCATGAAATAGCAACTTTAGAGTTGCACAACTTGCAAACATAGTCTAGGAAAGCATTGTAATCATTATTTTGTAATGTTTGTACTAGACATAATAACCTCTGAAAGAATCAAGTACCCTGAAGCAATGGTTTAGGAGCAATTCATCACTAAAAATAGCACATTTTTTAGTGAAAAGTACAAAAATCAAATATTTTGACACTTTTAAGTTGACCTAACTCCACAAGACAATATTTGTGTAGCCTAATTTTTTATTTTCCTGTTCTATGGGATAGACTCTTTAGGCATCTGTATTAGAAAGGTAGTAGAATGTTCCATTGCTGAGAAATGAGACCTCAAAAGTCAAAAAAAGGCCAAAATGCCATGGTGGCGACAAATTGCGGAATTTCAAAGTGTGATAAATCGGCCAATTGTAAAGCAATGCAACTGAAATTTTCAGAATATGCTTATTTTATGGTGGTCCAATCATACAATAAATTTGGGAATTTTTGGAAAGGGTGCAGCAACAGCCATCCGTGATTTGACACGGAATGACCCTATTATGTGTAATGCTGCATTTATTGATGATTTCCACTTTATGACTCACAGGCTAAGAATGAATTATGATATATTTTTTCTTGTACCCCTCTCCCCCCGGCCATCCAAAATAAAAAGGTAGGCCTATAGCTACAGTATTTGACACAGGAAAATATTCAAAATTTATCTGCCACTTCCAGACTTGGATAGTTTTAAACCTTATAGGAAAGCCTACCCTCGATACATTTCAAATTCAATATACATATATGCAGCCTAGATGTAACGTCAAGTCAGTACTTTGATCTACTTCTTAACATTAGGCTACAGAAAGTGAGAAAGATACAAAAACAATTTTGTCAGACTTTCTTGACAGCCAAGTGTGACCCCAAATTAAATGGTTTTGGATCCACCTAGAACTTTAGAAGTTTTCCATGCTTAGCTTTGCCATAGTTCTAGGGCCCCTAGGTATTCATCAACCATTGAGGGTTGTAACATAAAGGTATTCCTAATTTGTAATCTGAGCCTGAGCTTATCATTGATCAGCAACAGCCAAGGCCTATATCCAACTTGGCGGATATCATGTTTACAGTAAAATTTGGATTGGCCCGACTTTGAATGCTTATTTACAACTGCCACATAGTAAATACTGCGGATGTAGCAGATATAGTGTTCGTGGTATGCAGCAATACTGCTTAGGCTAGGCCTACTACTAAGTCTT
Organism: Apostichopus japonicus; assembly: GCF_037975245.1. NCBI lineage: Eukaryota > Metazoa > Echinodermata > Holothuroidea > Aspidochirotida > Stichopodidae > Apostichopus > Apostichopus japonicus. Next base: position 24,484,034 of record NC_092572.1, read on the forward strand.
GATTAGGTGAGTCATCCTTGAAATTTTCAAGTCGAGTCTGTGGTAGGCCTAGCCTCGGTCTAAGTTAGGCTATGTAAAGACAACAGACCAAAGTTATGTCTGGTCCTAGGCTAGGCCTAAGCTAGTAAAAGTCCTCCTGTAGCCTAGGTATTACATTGGGCTTTTGCCTGAAGCTGGCAGACGTACAGTAAGGTAAAGTATTCAAAACGGTAAACAGGGTAGCATACGAACCCATTAGTCGGGCTTACAATACGCCGTCCAAATACACGTAAATATGATTTGCTCTGTTATGTCATGACATAACAACTTGATGTAAACTTTGCAGGCTAGGTGGTCAGAACTTATAAAAGCTAGTAACTTTAGTGTCAGTTGGAATCTTTCCCATAGCACCTGTTAGCACTAAACTATCGTTGACTGGTAATCTGTACAGTCTGTCACCGACGCGCGTACGATGTAAAACGCGTACACATGTTGCTATGGATATTACAAGGGGATTTCCCGATCTCAATGATCAATAAGGGAAGTCGACTGAGGATTACACAGAGATTTAATAATGTTCGAAGTGTACATTACATTATGCTTGTATGTTCCACAGAGAATATAGGCAGTCGATTCTAATTTTTGGTTCTTGGACAATCAAGCATCTGATTTCTGTATACAAATTACAATATTATAAGACCCTCTGATGTTTCATTGTCCTGTTAGTTAATTTCTTTCAACTAGAGCACAAGCCATTTATGGCGTACTAACTCATTTCAGTCTCTTTCGAACACAGCTGTTCTATAAATCTGTCCTCAGTGCTAGTCATTTTAAAGGTAGAGTTTTTAAGTTTAGAGGAAGCAGATTTAATTTCAATTCATCTTTATTGTAGTATCTGTCAACCAAACTGGCTGAAGAGTGGCAAATCCTTGCTAGTAGGTATTTGTATATTAGCGATGCTCATCTTGATATTTTAAATAAAGACAATGGTTGATGTAAGCTGCCAGCAAAATATTGTATGCTTCGTCCAAAGGAATATTGCTGAGGCCAGTGAGGCCACCTGCAGAGTGCTTGCTAAAGCTTTGGACAAGACAGGCCGAAGAGACCTTCAGCTGTATGTGGAGAGACAAGGTAATGATAACTATTGACTGGATTGATATAGAAGACTTCATTCAGGTTGATAATTCATATAATAATATATGCATACAAATAATTTGTATTCATAGTAACTTGCAAGGGGTATTATAGAGGCTGAAGTTGATAAAAATTCTTGGATTTTTCTGCACCTGTACAGGAAAGACCTGCATAGCATTTTGTATGGCAAAGATTAAATCTTTAACATTGGTGGTACAGTTTTGTGAAAGCATCTGGCACTAGCTGAATGAATGATATCATCACAGCAATTCAGCTGAACAATGTTTTTGATTTTTATATATAATATTCAACTCACCTATTCACAGAGGAAAATTAATATTCCTACAAAACGTCGTATTTGCTGCCAATCAAGTTTATATGCATACAAATAATTTATAATATATTATACTATCATGAATGTATTATATAGAGTAGCAAATCTCTTTCAAAATAAAAAAAAAATTTAAAACGACGTATTTCTTCAAACACATCGTCATAAACTAGTCAGGTCTGTGCAGAACAGGGACACCAAGACAATGTAACAATTAACATTGCACCCATAATTTGTGTAAAGACTTTCAAATAAATTAATTGTAATTAATTTGCAAACAAGAAGCACAAAAAAAGACACATATGTATCACAATGATATTGATAATTAAGCAAGGTGTTTATTCAACAAAACAAATAACGAATCTGATGTATTTACAATCTCGAATACCAATTAGATTATTAAAAATGGAATAATCTTACCAACTTTTTGTCACAAATATGATAAATCGAAGAAAAGGAAAAAATTGGCCTTTGAAACGCCACTTTGAAGATAGATATTCACAAAATGTTGAAAGAAAGTCTTGTAATGCAAACAATTCAGAATACAACCCTAGCAGGGAGGGGGAGAAGGGAGAAAGAGTCATAGCCCCCTCACATTTCAAGTCTCTTCCCCCCCACCTTTCCCCCCTCCATCAGTCAAAAAAGTTGCAAAAGGCTGGTAACACTACTGCCTGCATGTACAATTATTTGTAAAAATACAAGGAAAATATTTTGTGTAAAAAAACACATCTACTTTGGTGTTATTCTATCTTGGAAGAAATTTTTAAGATGAGACAAAGATTTTGTTGTTATCTACCCCCTTTTCCTAAGGACCTTTAGTGAACATTCCAGATAACCATGTGTTCCTCATAGCATCCTCTGCGAGAAGTTGAGTCAAAGAAAGTTCATTGCTCCCGCATGCTCAGAAATGAAATAATCGACTTTGCTTAGTATTAAAGAACACATGTGGAGACAGAGGCTTACACTTTAAGTTAGCCTCAATCTGCTGCCCTCACTTTCATTCCAAATTCATCCTCTTATTTTGACTTTTTGTAGAGTACACATCAAATAATACCCAAAGAATGAAGCTGTAAAATTCTAGGTACAAATTATCTCTGTGTCGGGAGTTTCTTTCCATATCTCTTAATAATAATATAATATTATATTATATAATATTATAGTATATTATAATATAAAAACATAACATCGTTGACCTTTCTGTAGCAACCAAAGTAATGTGACACTACAATTGTGAATGAACTGACAATGATCACTGCTTACTCGGCATTTCAGAAACTATATTGGTAGTAATACTGTAGTACTTAGATGATAATAAAGATGCATATTAATTTTGTTTCTATTACAACTAATTGAGAAAACAAAATTATATTTGGAAATGATAGAAATCAAAATCATATTTGGTAAGGCATTCATTGATGGGACGGAATAATAATACAAGGCATACAGTTTACTTTTGGAGGGGAAAAAATGACAAATATCAATATTGATTTTTAAGTACGAAATTTACGAGCCGATTTTATTTTTTCAGGTTTGAAAGTTCACTCATTTGTGTGTTTATCAAATTATAAATATCCAGTGTTCAACAACTTCCAATAAGTGTTTGAATATTCCACTGAATGACTTGGTTGGTGTCAGCGGTGGGATGAACCGATCAATTAACTAACTGGTGGAACAGGTGGGGCATTGATTCTCCTTTCGACTTCCTTGCAATATTTTTCTGGTACACCATTATCCCTGTGAATAATAAGAAAATAGTAAAAAAAGAAAAATGTTAAAACTAGATATTTGAAGAAAATTTAATTGTGCATGTAGGCTGACACCATACAATAATAGCTTCCAGGATGATTAACATGATCAAAATAAAATAATAATAAATTAACAATTCATTAAAGGGGGTAGTGTCTCGTTAGGAAATGTTACATCGGAATATACTGTGCCTTGCACTGGTCCGCAAGCAGCTCCCTCAACTGTCACGTTACACTTTTCATGGACTTACAGCAGCGCATCTATGAACTTAGAAGTTCATTCATGTAATGCACGGTGAGTTACTGCATTTACACACACGCACGCACTGTATGCACTGTAATGCATGTGCTGGTGTTGCCAGATAGATAATCACTCCACAATAAAGTTTTAATATTTTTTAAATCTTGCCTGTCAGGATTCAATATCCATTGAATGAAGTAGAACATGTATTAAGTAATTAAACCTTTTTCAAATCAATTTTTAGCCAGCACACCAGTGTTGAACTTAGTTTTGATTCACCACATTGCAAAATTTAAAGTGGTTCACGCAAATTTGCAAAGTTTGCTCTCGGGAATAGTTGAACATTTTTTTTAGCCTCGAACATAAGGCTGTTCACGGCAAGGTAGTTTTCTTGGAAGTCCTTGCAACTGCAAGTTCAATTCTCTTATAGCTTCTTATGTACAGCTTTTTTGGTACAAATTTTACTATATACCAAAGATCTATTTGCAGGGATGAGCCTGGGGTACAAAAAAAATCATGGAACTTTGCAAAAATTGCAGTATAGGCTCCAGTTTGCGTATTCTACAGTGTGTTAGGATAATAGTTTTTGTCCCCGAGGTAGAAAAGAAATCATGGATATTCCGCGAATTCGCGGAAAAACCTAATGCCTGTATTTGTCACCCGGGCCCCTATACTTCTGAGAAATCTTGGATGTGTAGTTGATGTCTACCACAAAAAAAGGGGGTCATATTATAAATCAAAAATAAATAAATCAAAAAGAAGGCAACTCTACTTCTCCATTCATGAGCTATCTCATCTTTTCTTACCTGAGTTCAGTCAGCTTCTTTCTTTTGATGTCGTCCAGCTTGGCTCTCCTGGCGCGAGCTTCCTCGTTAATCCGCACCCCTTCTTCGAAAAAGGCAGTCCTGTCTGCGATCCTCAGTTGTTCCTTCTCTCTTATTTGACGTCGCACGGATTCAGCGTGGTCCAGTCTTTCGTTGTGGGCGACTTCATCTTGTGTCTGTTCCTTTTTCATTGCCGTTACCTGTGCACTGAAAGGGTGGATAAAAACAACCCGATAAGGATAGCAATTCTAGTTCCAGCTTCATCTATGCAGTGATCAAGATGTATGGATATATTCATTTTTAATTGCTCGGGCTACAAAGTTATAGCCAATACGAATATATTCTTTTAAACATAGCTGGAATTTTTCATTAAATAAAAAAAACATAGATTTGCAAGTGTGCTTCTATGACATCACACCTGTTTGCTTCAAGTTCACTTATGCTACCAAACGTGTCGATTTCAAATAGCACCATCTCAGAAACGGTACGTAAGAATTGAATTACAAATTTCACCACGATGCTTAGAATATATGCTCCTCTTTTTTTACATGATCCGTATCTTAATTTTTTTCTCTGGACTACCCCTTTTGAAACCATTTCAATTATAATCTTCTTACTTGAGAACTCTCTCAAACTCTGCTCTCTCCCGTTGAGCTTGAACGCCTAAGAAATGTTCCTTGTTCCTGACTTGGACCTCTCTAGCTTCTTTCAGCATCTTCTCCGTCTCGGCTTTCTTGATGCTGTCCTCCAGCTCTTTGCGGCGCCATTCTCTCTCTCTCTCCTCCTGGTTTCGTTTCGCCCTCTTTGCATCTTTCTCAGCCTGATAATCTTTGGCTCTTTCCTAAAAGAAACAAAAAATACATGTATATATATTATAGATATATGTATATTTATAAATTTCCAGAAATATGTCAACGAGGGAATGTTGATTTGAAACATTTTAAACAAAAAAAGGGTATTGGTGACTAGATCGAGAATCAAAAACACTACTTATTGTTAACGTTTTGTTTCGTTTGTAAAAATTGTGGTCATTGTTAAGAAATTATCTTCCTAATGCTCAGAAGAACAGGAACACAAAGACCATAAAGAGAAGCTCGCCACAACATGGATCATCATTTTTTTTTCACATCTGATGATCTCAGAAGAAACATTAATATCCCGTATTTTAAGAGAACAAGGCAAATTCATTAACACCCAACACTGCTACACAAAATATCCACACTAAAATGTTCTTTGGAACCAAATTTTTTATGGAGAATAATCTTGCATAAATCATCAAGTCTCTTTTGTTTTTACCTGCATGGCACGGAGACGAGCTATCTCTTTTTCCTTCTCCAGTTTCAATCGCTCCTGTTCGGCTTCGAAAGCCGCTTCCCTGGCAGCTTTCTGTTTCTGGTATTCGACCACTTTGAGATCGGCCAGCTGGTTCTGTTCCTCTCGCCTCTTCTTTTGTTCCTCGGATTCTAAGTTGGCGACGGCGATGTCCTTCTGAGCTTCCAACTGAATCAATCGTTTCCTCTCCAGATCCTGGGTAAAAAAAAATTAATAAGAGAATCACAAATTGGGATACAAAAACAGTGCATAAAAACATACATACATTCATATATACACACAACAGAACACACAAACATACATACAGAATGTTCCAAAGTTTGTCTTAAGGAAACAACTTTGGCCATACCCTTTGAGTTGATGCCAAATATATTTGCTTTTGTTGTTTGAACGTTATTGCAAATAATAACTACTGGATGCCCCGACCTCTAAATTATAGAATGTTCAATATTACTAACTTTCAAATCTTCCATTTGTAGTTTCTCCAGGTATGATAACATCTCGGATGTCTCTTGGTCTTTTCTCTGCTGATCTAGCAACCTCTCCTCCCTCCTGTCCGCAATCTGTTGCAAGATCATGGCGGCTCCCCTGTGATGAAGACCAAAATACATCAAATTAACAAATCTAGTACATGAATGTAGCTTTAAAACATACAATTAAATAGAAGAAATACAATACACTATAAACATCTACAGTGCAGTACAATACCATACAGTACAATACAACACAGTAAAATACAGTTCAATACAATACAGTACAATATCCAATACAATACAATACTGCGAACTACAATACAATATCATGCAATACAATAAATAACAGTACAAAACAATGCTATGTAATACAATAAAATATACACTACAATACAGTTCTGAGTGCACTACAATACTGAGTGCAATACTTACATTACAATAAAACAGTACAATACACTACAATACAATAAAATACACAATACAAAACTGAATGCAATACAATTAACAATACTGAGTACAATGCAATGCAATACCATGCAATACAATAAAACAGTACAATACACTACAATACAATAAAATATACAATACAACACTGTATGCAAAACCATAATACTGAGTGCAATACAAAATAATACTGAGTGCAATACAAAACAATAAAATACCTGTCACTTCAATAAGATACAGTACAATATACAATACAACAACACAATACTATAACATGCAATCAACTTTATGCAATAGCAAGCAATACACTACAAGATCTGTCTATGAAATGGATCAGCTTAGAACCATCTAAGTTTCGTTTCAGACAATGACGAAGAGCTTATTCATAGCTGATAATCTGGGGAAGTCACAACTGAAACTTAAAGGCATTGAAGACTCGCCCCAAACCGCGTGCGGCCATCTGAAAAAGTTAACTTTCTTTTGCTTGCAAGTGACGTTTTCTTCGTGTCGCTACAAAATGCAGACAGTAATGAAACGTGATACCTTGTTATCTTTAGCTGGACCTGAGATGTCCATCGCTGTATCGTTTATACACTGTGCTGTGGGTATTGACCGCAGCTGTATGTACTGCTGACTGTACACTAGTGTCTAAATTACAGACGGTAGCAAGCTGTGTGTGTGTTTTCTGGGATCGATGGTGGTGTCTAACAATTCTGTTACACCTCATTTGAAACTAGGTCAGATAACCGGCATTAGACGTTTCTTTTTTGCGCGAGTCTTCACACCCTTTAAAGACTTATTTTCTACTTTATTTCTTCTTCTTCACCATCTTCTCCTCCCTTGTGACTTACTCGTATCGTTCATGCTTCCTCTCATTCTCCAGCTGCTCCTGAAGTTGAAGTGATTTCTGTCTCTCCACCTCCATCATGGCGTCTAGTCGTTTCTCTTCCTCTGTATATTCTTGGCCGATCTCCACTTTCTCGAGTATCTGGGCGTCTCTGATAGCGTGGCACTTAGCGTTGAGCATGAGCTATGTGGACGGACAGATAAATAGACAGACAGACAGGAAAGAATTTGGTTAATATTTTTTTAAGAAGAGAAAAACACTACATGCTGCTTTAAATCTAGCGAGCAACTCACGATAAGTATTTACTTCCTGATTATAACATCATATGTGACATTGAACATCATTTTTTTTCTTCTTTTTTTCTATCATCTTGTGACTATATCTTCTGTACAGAATGGAGGAAGAAAAAAAGTAGGCCTAGTCTGTTTAATTAAATAAGTATCAAGTTAGGCCCTAAAATTTACCCCAATTTTGAATATTATTTTTGGTCTTAACATCACTCTTCTCTTTCAAATTACAAATTAAAACTTGTCAGCAATTTCTATTGGAAGAGACATTTCCAATGAGTTTTTTTTTAGTTTAGCTCTGCTTTGAACTGAATTGACTTTCCACATGACATTATTTCCTAACAAACAGCGATTGAAAATGATCGATACTGCCCAATATCCAAGGAGACCAATCATTTGAATCAATCATCGATCTGGTCATCTTGTTGTCATCTGCAAAATGTACTGACTGCTTCGATACAATATACAAAAATTCGGGTAGCACTGTTGGATCCCGGGTCTGGGCTCCATCAGGGAAAAAGCACCAAAATATTTTCAACTTAATCACTGCGGGGCGCTAACAATTACTTCGGTTGTATCGACTGCTATGAAAATAAAACTCCATATCTATATCGACTGAGTTGAACTCACAAATCCATTGAGAGATTCCGGTTCAACAATTTCTTAATAACACATCTAAAACTATGTAAATATATCGCCATCAAACTCAGAATGGCGCACCAAAAACAATTCTCACATATTAACCTCTCACAATAATACTCATGACCATTATAGAACATATATCTAAAACTATGTCCAATACTGAAATCAAAATCAGAATGGTGCATAAAAAGGTTCTCATGAAAAGACATCACAAAATAATACTTGTTATCATTTCAAGGCACAATTAAAGAAAAAAACCTGTATTTGTTTCTTCATCCAGCTCTCGGCTTCTAAATTTTTTTTTACCTCGTTAATTTTCTTGACTTCGTCCTCCTGTTCGTCCTGCTGTTCATTAGCCTTCTGTAGCAGATACTCCGACTGCTGTTGGGCCTCCAGTTCCAGCTCGTTCAGTTCTTCGTTCTTCTGCCGGGTGCGGTCAAACTCTTGCATTTCCATCTTGCGGTTGTTGCTGGCCTCCTGGAAATCGAGAGCAAATAAATAATCACATATTTGGAAACGGTATCATTTATAACTCTTTTAACGAGAGTCCGTCCATCGCAGACGACATTGTCGCTACTCCACGACCGGATGTTTCTGTTAAATCGGCGATAAACTGGCATTTTGTCAAATCTGAGTTTACCTGGATTTTCATGAGGTTCTTGAATGTTTCATAATAACTACACTTTATATATTCTGGTAGTCTGATCCATATTTTTGGAGCAAGAACCATAAACATTTCTATCACCACAGCTACCACAGTTAAAGAGTGTGAAGACTCGCGCACAAAGAAACGTCTCATGCCGGTAATCTGACCTAGTTTCGTATGAGGTTTAACAGAAGTGTTAGACACCACCATCGATCCCAGAAAATACACACACAGCTTGCTACTGTCGGTAATTAGACACTGATGTACAGTCAATATATACAGCTACAGTATGGTCAATACCCACAACACAGTGTACATAGCAGCGATGGACATTTCAGGTCTAGATAAAAGGTAACAAGGTATCACGTTTCATTACTGTCTGCAGTTTGTAGCGACAAGAAAACAACAAGGAAAGTTAACTTTTTCAGATGGTCGCACATCATGGATTGGGGCGAGTCTTCAATGCTTTGAAGTTCTGGCTCCACACAAAACTACTTTCAAAGATTGTTCAAAACATGATTGCTCAACACTTTACCAAGGCACTCTGTCATCATGCCAAACATTCAGATATTCTTTTGTGAACAATAACATCAAATTTAGATCAATTTAAATTTAAATAAATTTGCAATCAAATTAAATGTGTAAACTAACATTACAGGTTACAACTGTGTCAATATTAATTTAAACTGTAATTTCATTTTTTGCTACCTTGGAAGGCCCTTCATGGGCAAACACCTCAATATTTGTGTGATCTGTTCTCCCATTACAAGCCAACATGTTCTGTTCTCTCCACTCTCAACATGCTAATCTCCTTATTGAGCCTCGCTTCTAATTGCATTTTCTAACATTGAATTCCACGCCACATGAACTCAGACATTGCAACTCACTGAACAATTTCAAGCAACAGCTTAAATAAAACCTTTTCTCTTTTAAGGCACTTCTGAAGTGTTCCATGATATCAGCTTTTATGAATACTGATTAATGATGATTATTATGTACAGCTGAGGGGGGGGGGGGGGGGGTGGGGGGAGGGGATCCATATGTGAATTTATCGAACAGTTCAATGTTTTTCAGCTTGAAATCATCGTACTTACAGAAGCCATTTCTTTCTCCTTGGCTCTCCTCTGCTGTTCTGCTAATCTCTCCTCCTGAGTCAAGACTTTACTTGCATCCATGATTCGGAGAAACTGAGCTCGGTCAAGAATGAGAGTCTGACCAGACGGATCGATCCTTGGTACTCTGTAAAGTTGGGGGGGAGGGGGGGGGAGGAAATAATGTTAAATGGATTGACATGGTACATATATTCAATCAATATATATATATATATATTTATATATATATATATATAATTATATATATATATATATATATATATATATATATATATGCCATATATTCAATTGAATTCCTAATGAGTTACATATTTCCAGTGAATAATTTGTCTGGTATCATAACGTTAAATTCTCTGCAAAATCAGCCAACTTTATTCACAAATTATGCAAAGATGTACTGTATGTACTGAAACTGTAGCAGTTCTTATGTATGTTAAGAACCATGATACCATTTTCAGCATTTTAGGAATGTACCCTCAAACCACAGACCTCCACATGATTTGTTGGAGCCAGTAGACATACAGATAAGTGTAACAGCTTCCCAGAGAGGCCTTTGTACATTAGCTTAGTATTAAAGTTAACTTACACCAGGTCAATGACTTTACCCTATCACAAGCAGAATTATTATATCCAAGTTTGGGCAGAAGAGAGAGAGACTAGCATCGAACATGCATACAGTACATGAAGGCCATCCAGTGTATATAATCTGAGATATACACGTAGGCCTATTTGTTTCAATCTTACACACAAAAAATATATTTCCTGCGCCAAACACACCTAACTTTCCATTCTGTAATTGCAAAATTAAATAATTTAGTACAAAGCAAGTACTGTAAAATACAACTAGCTTGCCAGATAAGACCATTGTAACGATATAGCCTGTCAAAGTGACACCTGACATTAATATGCTGTTAAGATGACACCTAAAACAAGGCTGACAGCCATAGCTCGGGCACAGAAAACCAACTTTTTCTGACTTCACATCCAACCTTAGTCCGGCTTAGATCATTGGGGATGGTCTTTACAGATGTTAGGAAGTCCATAAACATTTCTTCCTTTGTTCTCTCTGAGGGTTCACTTATGAAAAGAGGTTGAGAATTTAGATCCCACTGGATGTAACCAGTCATTTGATCTACTTACGTTAGTTTTCTGATGAGATCTTTGGTAATAACTTGTACTTCTTCCTTCTGTTTCGAACTTCTCTGTCCCGACGATCTGCCACTCTTGTTGGAGAACATATCTTCAAAGCCTCCATTTTGTGTTCGTGCGTCACCTTTGGCCTTGGTCTTTTTCGACCCGAACAGACTTTCGTCGACCGACGAGGTCTTACTGACCATGCGGTACTGTCTAGTTCTCGCTCGTCTGGATCCAGAGCTAGAGGCAGACTCTAGACTTGCAACACTTTTAGGCTAAATGGGGTTAATTAAAACAATGAATCATATGAGTAATGATGTTATAGGCTTAATTAGTTTTTGAGAATGTGGTTCATCAAAATTAATGTATGGGTTCGAGAATGAGATGACATTTCTATTTATCAGCATGTGCAGTGCCTGTGGCTAACCGACACATTCAAAACGAAGGCTATGATGGTATACGGTAAATTCTCCATCTACTTAAGGCATCAATGTTCTTTTAAAGGATAGTGGTAATGATGATCTCCATGAGTTTGCTTAGGTGTTTAGTTCTAGCCTTCAACTAGGCTATTTGATTTTGTTGACGGTTTGACCATTTCATCCTTAAAGAGACAGAATTATATATATTTCTAAATGTAGCCTAGTGAGTCAAACTTTTGCAAGCAAGGAAAAGTTTCCTGGGCAAACTAGACGCATGTGTTGAAGTTTACTGATACATCATTCAGCTAGACGGGTGAAATAATTCACGAAAATGTCTCAAAATACAAAATTTAAGGCTTTGTAGATTAAAGTTTCCGTTGAAAAGGTGGTTATAATACACCTTTGGAATACGGCAACTACAGTGTCTATCAAGTATGAGCAAATCTGAATCTGAATGGGTTAAGTCGGCAAAAATCCTACTAGAGGACAAAAATGCCAACAGAGCGCTACAAAGTATGACTAAGAGTATTTATTAGATAACAGTGCAGCTACATACTGTATAACAAAGTAAACAAAGTTACTGAATACATACCACCATAGATCATAAATAGATCTGTTACTATTGTTACTGTATCTAGGCCCTATGTTATTGTTAGGCTAACCCTGTAACAGAAAGATTTCTCATTTAGTCTAAAATGATGATGAAATGAGAGAATGTAGCACAAGTTAGGCCTATTATTAACTTTTTTTATAATCATGGTTTAGAATTCTTAGGCTACCTATGGCCTAAGTAAGGCTTAAGCGAGGCTAGCATAGGATAGGCCCGAAGATACTCACCATAACTGAATGTTATTACGAAGTCCTCGAACGTGTAAAAGAAATGAAGTTTACAGGTCTGCTAATCGTCTCCGTTAAGGAACAGTCTTGATATCTCAATGAAGCCTAACGTTTGGCCTTCTTTAAATTGCACAAAGTATAAATTTGACAGTTTTCTATCTTCCAAATTACAAGAAACTTTGTTGTTATTATCGTAAGATTAATATTTGCAACTTATCGGTGCACCAATATCAGCTTTGTTGCCTAACACACATTCTAAATTTGATGAGAGGTCCGATCCTATAAAGCTACAGTACAAGAAGGCTACGTTCGATTATTCAGCCATACACTGTTGGTTACCACCATCGCTACCGACTTCCACTGTTGCTAAGAAAAACACGATCAGTTGGTTATCCTAGGATGACCTATATGAATATTCATTTTTAAAGGTCAACATGTGTAAAACCTAAATACTATTAGCACCTATTTTGCGAAATGCATCTCGAACAGGCCAAAATTACAACACTCAGCAGTATACGAGATTGTTTGGTCTGAGTTTCACTTACTAAGAGAAGCCAGCATGAATGTTAGTCACAAAGTAATAGTGCCTTGTGCCAGAAGTGCTTGTTCAAGGGGCTTGAGCCTATTTCGTGGTAAGAAAAATAATAACAAATGACGAAGACCACAGGCGATCACAGCGTATGCACACAGTAGTAACTGGCCTAGGGTATCTAGGTAGTTTAGCCGCATAGGCTATGCCTAGTCTGTTCAATTAACTAAGTATAAAGTTAGGCCTATATCCTCAAGGTCAAATTTTTTAGAACACTAGAACCTCACACAACAGATTTGGCAGTCTTTACATCAGTAAATTTGGTGAACCGCATTGAAATCGAATAATTGGCTACAAACTTTTTTCAAAGCTTGTGTTAAGAAACTACACAAATATACATCGTTCACTTAAATTTTCATCCTTGATACATACGTCAGAGAACTTTAATGGGCCTCATTGCTCAGAGTTTAGCATATTTCCTATATTAATGTGTGGCCATGGTTGGGAGTGGCTACACAGTAGGTATACTGTACATGTGGGCATGAGCCTACGTTGTGAGGGATCATTAGTTCACCACCTGACTTAATATCCTCAACATTAAATGATGGAATACAGTGCTATTCTAATAGTGGAATTATTCATAGAACTATAAATTATGGGCTGCCAAGGTTCAACTTTATAGCCTTAGTTACCTGTATGCATTCCTCAGGTTAAACTTAGGCAAAACTTTGATCACATTTTATTTTTGTCTCAGCAACTGTTTCAACGGACTGTTCTTTGTACACACAGGATTTTCATCAGCAGTTGACAATTACGATGCAACATCAACAGTTGAAAGACAGAACGAGTTGTTTGATGCTGAAAAGAAGAGACAACTGGACTTTGTGAAGAGAATTGAAAAAATCAGAGTCAATCATGTTGGACCGAATGATCAATGCAGTCTAGCCATGAATAAATACCTCTCAACTCCTTATCATGTAGCAATGCGTAAGTCTCAAGTTCACCGTAATGTTTCCAGAAATCAAATCAATTTCTAATTGCTTTCAATAAATGTTTTCTTGAAGTATTTTCTTGAAAAGTATTCTGAATTAACAGGTGAGCTTCTGTCAAAGCTTTTACAACAACCTGACCTTTCCTACTTAGTTCTTTTTAAAGTTGTCTAACTTAACTGACTTTCAGTTTCAGAGATGGTAGACCTTTGGACTTTCCAGGATGACATAATTTTTCAAAACTGATTATTAATTTTGACAAGGTAATGAAGTTCACACTATATACACGCCTCAGATTTGGGACCTCAAGTTGCTTAAATCAAATAGAAGTAAGACATTTTAAAACACCTTCAAAGGTAGACCTAAATTTTGAGTTCTGAATTACCAGAAACATGGAATTATTTCATTTCATTAATTAATATGAAATTTCTTTATACAATATGTCCCTGCAAGTACTGTAATGAAGGAATATATATCTTGGTCTAGACTTGAGCTGGTTATATTTACACAGACTTTTAGTTCTGTTGATAGGTGGGTATTATAAGGGGAGTATGGACTCAGTTGGAAGTCCCACAACTTGGATGGTGGTCGTAGAAACCATCACAGTAGAAAATTTAAATGCTGTACATATTTATGAATTCATAACAGATCCATGCAAAACGTGCATGCCTACTGCTGAATGCCTTTGGGGTATCTGTTTTTAGGAGAACAACCGTTGTAAAGTGGTATGAGAAGGCCTTGCTGTGATACAAGATGTAAACCGTGAAACTTTTACAACTGCAAATGTCAAACTGTTGGTTCTGGTAGTGGAATGGCTGCTCTACTGTACTATCTCATACGTGTAAACAGTAGTCGTCGTGTACCTTGGGAAGCTGTATTTAGCAACTATTGCTGTTAAATCGCTCATCTTGATTTTTACAGTAAGGCTCTTAACGTACATCTTTTGATTTTTTCCGTGTTTGTCAGATCTCAACGATTCTTATGTCAAGAGGTCGGCCCTAGCGATGGTGAACGGTGAACCCTGGCACATGCTGCAACCTCTTACAGAAGACTGTGATCTTCAGTTCCTGACGATGAAGGAAGAAGATCCAGATGAAGTTAATAGGGTAATTAAACAGAAGTGTGGTGCAAGGACCATCTCACCTCCCCCCCCTTTTTTTTTCCCACCCAGGAAATATGTAATGGGTGTGACTGGTTAACAGTGTGTGAGAAAGTTCTTGTTTGGTGAGAGGACCTTCTCACCCTTTCTAACCTAGGAAATGATGAAGTGGGTGTTGTGAATAGCTTTAACATGGTATGTAAGTAGCTGTTAGATAAGGGACCGCCTGTCCCCTTCTACCCCAGGATAGGATGAAGTGGGTGTGACTTAAGTTAACAGGGTGAGAAAGTAGTTGTGTGGTGAGAGAGGACCATCTCACCCCCTTCTACCCCAGCAAAGGATGACAGGGGTGTGACTAAGCTTAACAGGGTAATCAACAGTCTGTGGGAGTAAGTTGACTAATTAAATGTACCTGTATGTTACATTATATTGGAAGCGCACTCATACAGACAGCAGTGCTGACTGACTCGGTATCACACATGCTTCGATGTACGAATTGAAGTGCTTCCACATTCACTACACCATAGTGGAAAGGGATCGCTGTTTATCATGTAAAAACATACAACGTGTTAATGCTGACTTAACTCTACATGTAAATCATGCTATAGATTATTAATCACATAAGTTTTAATGTTGACTTACTCTGAATGTAGTCAAACTTTAAATCAGCACTTCATTTGGTTTCAACTTTATTTTATTTTACTTATATACTTTTTTCTCTGCTAGGTATTCTGGAAGGCCTCTGCCCATATGCTAGGCGCTTTGCTGCAAGATGCATTTAAAGAATCCATCACGGTTATTCCCGTTAGATCGCCCGAGATACCATGTGAGTTTTACTCAAGATTATTTGCTACTCAATGTACCATTTAAGTATAAAGTAGATCTCAAAAAAAAGAGAAAAAAACGTCCTGTCAGGTAAATAAAGATTACTATGTCAAGTTTGAATAGGGTAAATTTAATTCTGAAGGTAATACTAAGTACAAATGACGCACAGAAAGTTGAACAACCTTGTTGAAAAAAGCATGTTTGCTTGTATTAGAGATTTCCCACTATCGCTTGGTAAGCAGACTACCCAGTGTTCCTGATACATAAGGGTACTGCAAAAATAAAAACAAAAGTCTAATCTTTTACTGATGTTTTGCTTTTCTTCTACTTTTTGACATCTCTTGGCCTTAATGTTTATTATATTTCGATATCTGTTTCAAGAGGTTTCATTTAGTTATTTAATTTGTGATAAAATTGGTTGAATTGGTTCTCAAAGTTTATTTCCAACCCTTATTGTTTGTACCGTAGAGTCAACTCGTTTGTTTGATTATTCAGTAATCTTACTTTTGATTGGCAGATGTAATGGGCTGTTTTGCGTATGATGTGAATCTTTCTATCCAATGGGAACCTACCAGACAAGAACTAACGTCGTTAAAGAGAATGGCCTACAAAATGTGCCACAAGAAGATTCCTTTCGAAAGACTTGAAGTACGAAGGGAAGTCGCAGAAGAAATATTTGCGAACAATGTGTAAGTAACAGGAAGAATTTTTACAAGTTATCTCTGACATTAAAAAAGATGTTCCATCTGAATTTTCTGTTCTTTATTCTTTGACCAATGAAACGGGAACATGTTTCTAATCATCCTCGTGAAATAAGTGTGTGTATTCTATTGTTGCTTCCCCCCAACGCCCTCCCTCAACTTGTCTTCTTCAAAACAACATGAACTCAGTGAAACAGATGGATTATCAAACTCAAAACTCTTACTGAAAGATTTGACTGTAAAATTTGGGACCTGCAAACATAGTTTCTCTCTTTTTTCCTCTGTTTTTTTCCCTCTGCTCAAGTGGCCTCATTGGTTTCCCCATGTCTCTGTGTCATTTTTGTATTGGTCGACTAGCATAATATCATTAATGTTGATGAAATTGCTAAGTAATCGACAAGTGTTTCATGTATGGTTTGTCTATGTAATTTTGGTACTATTCTGTAACCTGTCCTTGTCTAACGAAGGTCCCAGGGGAACTGTTTCAATTGCAAATTTTGAAGTTAAGTTTTGTCTCCATAACTATCAACCAGGCCTGTTAAAAGTGAGCAAAACGGGAAGCTCATTGCCGGGAAATCTTGATAACTCGCGGGAAATCTCACACACAACAAAAAAAAAAAAAAAAAAAAAAAAAAGGTTAGAGAAAGAGCCAAAGAGGAAATAAAATTTAAAAAAGATGATAAATTAAAAAATCAGAAACACTTACTAGTGTCTGGGTGTCTTTATTTCTCACTTGAAACATCCCAAAATAGCATCATAATTATTTAATTACACTCAAAGGCATCGCCGCCGCAAGCCCGCTGAATCTCTCAAGCCAATGTTGGAAAACCTTGTTCAATTTCCCGCGAACACACTGCCGATTTCCCGCCGGTGTTCGCGCAGTACCTGGGAATTTTCCCAGGTACCTTGCCAAACAACTGTGGACGACCGCTAAATTTACACACTGCTTATTTTTCGTACACAATTGGTAATTTCTCTACTGATTTTCAGAGTTTTTATCTCCATACAGTCAGGTGAATACGTTGTGTTTTGAGTATAAACTTATCGTGAATAATAATAAAGGCTTACTGGGCGTCCTTTTTAAAGGATTTTTATTTCATTTGTTCTATTTTTATCGTGAACCATATCCCATTTTTCTCTCTGCTCCAAGCCATGCGGCACACTGTGCATAAAAGCTCATGGGATCCATCGCGCACTCGATTGCTAAAATACACGTGCTCGCTCCAGCTCCACTGATGTGTAGCTATCAGTGGCTCACTTGCATCTCATGTAACTTTACGATGTTTGTTTACATTACATAGTGATAATTGATGTGGTACAATATGTGACAGCCGGGGTATAGATTTATAATAAATTATGATCAGACTGGTTTGATTACGTGAGATGAGACTACTTTGAGTTTTGTCAAGGTAGGAACTCAAGAAACTGACACACTAAAACAGTTTGTTTTAAAAATTATTTTTATTAGCTTTTTAAGTTCAAATTAGCACTGGTCTTCAACGATCGCAAGTTGTTTTAAATCGCCAAAAAGGTGCACCAAATGGCGCCAATTGCATCCTCATTTTTCAAAAATCTGTACCTTGTGAGGGGGCACATCCCCTCACACACCCCCTGCGCCGCTGGGGGCGTGATGGCTGCTTGCAGCCATATGGGGCGGGGGAAATGATACCTTCCTTGCCGGAAATAAAACATTTTTTACAGCCCTGGACTATCAACTGTGCGGTTTCTTTCTTAATCTGAAGTCTTTGTTCTGTATAAGCTGTTGTTATCGTTTGGAGTAAAAGATGGAATTTTGAGGATGCGTGTAAGAAAATTGAAACCCGTTGATCAGCTGATGATAGTACAGGGTGTTATATGAAACATCAAAGATTTAACAAATGCCTGTTTACAATTAAATGTGTGTCTAGTCAACATTGTGACAAGTTACATGAAATTGTTTACATATATGATTAATTAACATATGGACATATAATCCATATCTTCTCGGCCATTTTGTATACCTTAAGTCTCTTTATGCAGGCCTGCAGCGCTAAGATAATTTGGGAACTTGTCATAATTTTATCATCTTTACAGGTACAAATTACATCATCTGAAGCATGTCGACTCTGAGCGTGTGACGTTGTTTCGACTCGGTGACTTTATAGACGTCAGCGACGGTCCCATGGTCTCGAACACCGGTCTTATGGTGCCGTTTAACTACTCTGTCACAAAGGTATTGTCCTGTTTTTTATCATGCCTTGATGTCTCATTTGACAAAGGTTAACCTTGTTACCATATACTGATCACAACAGGGACAACTAGTGCCAGGTCCCAGAGGAAACAAAATGTTCAATGACATTTATATATCTAATTTCAATTACATTTTTATGTCAAATTGTTTTACCCAATCTGCATCAATAGTGCGGCTTCTTTAATCAGATTTAATTAACTTTTTCTTAATCTTTGACATTTAGTAAGATAAGGTGAAATACCAGGGACATGATAGAAATGACTCCCAAATGATGACATAAAGGTGGTACAGTAGCATCTACACTGTTGTGGGCCTTTTGAAAAATTTGGGAACGATCGGTGAAAAGACATGAAATCTGAGGACAGTCCTGGGGACATTTTTATTCCGGGGACGCTCCGGGAAATCCGGGAAACTGTCCTCAGAAAATTGGGGACGTCTGGTCTCCTTAAAATAAGGGGCACGAGAGTGCCGTTGACATTGGAGACTGACAAAATG
Source organism: Apostichopus japonicus (assembly GCF_037975245.1). Taxonomy (NCBI): domain Eukaryota; kingdom Metazoa; phylum Echinodermata; class Holothuroidea; order Aspidochirotida; family Stichopodidae; genus Apostichopus; species Apostichopus japonicus. Next base: position 24,503,329 of record NC_092572.1, read on the forward strand.
AAAGTAGAGACCCAATTAAAACTTGTGTACATTACAGGTATTAATGCCAGCGTCTCTCGGTATTGCTGCCTTTCAGAAAAGTATTTCGGCTGTGTCATAAAGATAGGCTGCAGCAGCTGCAAAGCCTCCTGCAGCAAGGCTGAATAGCCTCCTGCAGGAAGGCTGAACAGCCCCCTGCAGCAAGGCTGAATAGCCTCCTGCAGCAAGCTGAATAGCCTCCTGCAGCAAGGCTGAATAGCCTCCTGTAGCAAGGCTGAATAGCCTCCTGCAGCAAGTTGAATAGCCTCCTGCAGCAAGGCTGAATAGCCTCCTGCAGCAAGGCTGAACAGCCCCCTGCAGCAAGGCTGAATAGCCTCCTGCAGCAAGCTGAATAGCCTCCTGCAGCAAGGCTGAATAGCCTCCTGCAGCAAGGCTGAATAGCCTCCTGCAGCAAGGTTGAATAGCCTCCTGTAGCAAGGCTGAATAGCCTCCTGCAGCAAGGCTGAATAGCCTCTTGTAGCAAGGCTGAACCAACATCAAACAATAGAGATGTTCTCTATTATGTGAAACTGTAGAGCGCTCAAGATAATGTCCTCAGATAAGCTAGCTGTCCGTGCGCAGTCTCTTCTTCACGGAAATACTTTTTTGTTCTGATGTATCCTTTGATCTATGCACGGTTTATAATAAGATGGAATATTGATGCTGCTAATGTTTATTCATGTTTTATGTCTCATCATTATTCATTGTTCTTTCTATTTGCAGGTCCACAGCATAGATGACTACCTCCTTCCAAATGTAAGATTCTTCTTCTCCATTTCAAAGCTTCACAGTTTTATCAATTTTCATCACTTTCTATAAATTTAGCATACATATTATATCATTAAGTATGTGAGGATCAATACTACTGATGTTTAAGTAGAGGAAGCTATTTGAATTCAAGGTAAAGGAATAAAGACTTGTACACAAGCCCTAACCATGGTGGGGCTGAACTCATAGGTGATATTTTGTATGTCTGTTGCCCTTGAACATTTCTTAGTTCTCGTTGTGGGTCCGTGGATGGAGAAAAAAAAAGTTGGGAATTTGGGGAAAAAATGTTCATCCACTACAGTCTTGTTATTTTTTATTTCACTTTCCTTTAAACAATCTAACTTTAATTATTGTATATTTTTTTTTCAGAGCAAGCTCTCAAGATTTCAAGGGGTCTCCTTACCTTCAGATTTTGAGGTAAGTGTTCCATTCTCGTTCTGGTTCTGGTCACAATTAATCCAGTTGATACACTGTGACCATCTGGAACATGGCTAGACTGTTTTGAAAAACAAAAGAATAAATGAATAAACTAGAAAAAAAGAGTAATTTAGAGTAGATGAATTAATGAAATGATACCATATTCCATCTTTAGAGATGAAAAATTATTTTAGTTTATACATTCTGTCTTCATGAGCACATTGTGCAGTAAAATCTGTGATGTCAGTCGTGAACTACACCAAACAGCTGGTTTTGATTGGCTTTAGAATTGATTACATAGAACCTCAATCAATTGTGCAACAGGATGTTAGTTGATGTTAGTAAGGTTTAATCAAGTGACTTCATCACAGGTTAACAGCGATTCTCAATCGTAGAGGTGGTCCTAATTTCGTATATGATTTTTTTTTTTAAACAAAGACGGTTTGATGTGTCATCCATGTTTGACATCACATATATATATATATGTATATGTTGAGACTAGTGGAACACTAGTAGTTGTTACTCAGAGTTTCAAGCGTTGAGCGATCATCAGACAACTATACATATATATAATTGAAAATCGAAATGAGTTAGAAAATTAAAAACAGTGAAAAAACTTCCAGCCTCCACCGGGATTCGAACCTGGGCCTCCCGCTTTGTACGCGGGCACCCTAACCAACTAGGCTATGGATGCTGATTGTATGTCCAGAGGTTCGAAACCAGTAAGGAAGATCGTTATTCCACTGTAGGCGTTTGTCACCTGTATCGAACAATACTAGTTCTGTTTTGGTGACATATTTTGCCTTACTCTAGAGATCAAACATGATGCTAACCAACTCGAAAATCATTCATGATTCCTATATTTGAAACTTTAGACTTTGCTGTGATCTCTCTGAAAAGCTAACATGTCTCTTCATTGATGCAGTACTTTACAGCAAATAAAAGGAATACTGTAGAAAGATTAATATTGCATTTATGATATTTTGCTTGGATATTTGCAGTCACACCACACGGCCTGGGCAGTCATAGAAGACCGAGCCAAACGACCTGTGAGTAAAAGAAAATCATATCAATTTGTAGTTATTTGTGTAATTCCTCCATTTGTGTTGCAATTGAAGAGATGGTTGATGGGAAATTTCCCCAGCTATCATATCCCATGCACACCACTGGTTGAACATGTCACTTTAAGAAAATTTGATGTTTTGTGCTTTAATAAAATCAACAGCAGATGTTGTGATATTTCTAGATATATTCCTTGTGATTCAAGAGTATTTCAATTGTCTGGACTGCATATTTCAGTTATCTGGACTGTGCCACATAAGTTCATTGATAACATTGATGCCATTGGAAGTTGAAGTCCAGACCTAATCATTTATATATAACATATTGTTTTACAATTTTTACTAATTCTCCAAAAACCTTGTTCCACATGAACAACTCAGCTTCCAAGAACGATTTCAAAGTACTCTTTTTCTCCCCTGAATATTTGATGGGGGTTTTATATAAGTTCGTGTGGGCCATGGATGTCTGAATACGTTCAAAGTTTTGGGGGTTTTTCTTCCGAGGAGTGGTCATAGTGGCCCATCTGGTAGTCCAGCTACTTTAATCGATGGGTCTTAGGCTCATTTTTGAAATTGAATTCTATCAAAATTAATCTTGTGCCTTAAGTAAACCCCCTTAAATATACAGGATGACCATCAAAGTACATTCTGCATTCTCAGTCATTTTGAATTTTAAGGAAAACATCATTTCAACAATGATAAGAGATAAAAAAACGTTGTCTTAAAACATAAGACTAGAGGCTGTTCCGTCCTCTCAGCCTAAAGAATCGCTCCCAGTACTGATACAAGGTATCCTTTATGTATCTTTATGTACCCTACTGTACCCCTAATGTACCCCTAAGGTACCCCTATCGTTATCATGAAAGGGACTAGACATTGAGATAAAGACAAACGTCGCTTGATGACACCAAATTCAGAGAAGATTATCTTGCTCAGTTCATGTTGAGGGTGACCAGACCTTATAGTCTTTAATTTTCCGACCCGGATTAATAATCTTCCTGGGGTTATTCCTGAATTTTTTATTTGTTAAAGTCTGAATAATTTAAATTTAAACAAAATTCTGGTGTCTGAACAAACTTTTTATTTGTATTTATTTCTTTTATTCATTCAGGTATTACTGGACTTAAAACCAGACTTTGATAATAAATATATACCCGAGGAAGCGGAATCTACGTCTTGAACAATGGCATTTAAAGGCTACCATCCTCTCATGGATATGCATGTAGTATATCAGCTGCCATGAATATTCAGCTTGCCTTTCTCTGTTGATGGATTCTATAAAATTGTAAAGTTAGAAAAATCGGAAAAGGACGACAGGTACTGTCGGTCAGGAGAGGTGAAAATGGCCTAAGTGCCATCGGGAAGAGAAAAATCTGTTAACATAAACAACATGCCGGATGTTTTGATCGTACGGATTGGGTATTTTGGGACAGGAACATGTTGTGTTTACCAGCGTACGGTGGTTTCAAAATTTCATGATATAGCAAAAGGACTCGTTGACATTCGGTCCATATAACATGCTCTTCCTCCAAGATATACCACAAACTGCATTTTGTTTCGCTTTAAGACTTCTTCAAATTCAAACACAGTTACAATATCAGATGTAGAATTAATTAAACCAATGTGAGGAGGGATTGAAACTTTTATACGAGGATAGAAATATCCAAGAAGCCACTGTCAAGATTGGCAGATGTAATAATAACATAATATATCAACTCTTGCAAATCTATGGTACAGCATGTCCACTGACAAAACTCAATGGAGTGTCATTGAAGGTTTGGATGGCCTCATCTATCGATAAGTTATTATCGCTTTGTCAAGGGCCAATTTGGGTTGGCTTTGTTGTTTGTATCTAGGGAACACTTTGGTTGTTGCTTTAAAGGTCGCAAAGCAAACCTAAAGTATTGGTACATGGTAGAATGACCTCATCATCCAGTTGGTATCCTTGGGAGAAAGATTATGATATTAAACAAGGACAAATTCAAAAAACTGTGTAATTTATTTCATATTTTATATGTATTTATGTATATATATATGTATATATATATATACCCTTTGAACGTATAATCAGCGTCCATAGCCTAGTTGGTTAGGGTGTCCGGATAAAAAATCCCAGTGGAGGCTGGAAGGTTTCTTCACTGTTCTTAATTTTCCAACTCATTACAATTTCAAATATAATTGCAAATCGTAATATATACATATATATATATATATTATATATATATATATATATATATATATATATATATATATATATATATAATACAATATATAAAATATATATAAAAAATACAATATATGTATATATAAATATATATATGCATTTATATATTATAATAGAAAATCCATGTTAACTCCAAAAGATTATTAGAGAAAACCAGAGAAATAAGATATGACTCATAATTGACAAATAAGGAGTACTGTTTTAGAATATATGTTGGAATTTTTAGTCCCCCTGGGACCTTGTCAGCGATACTTGGTAGTCAGATGCAAAGTGCATTTTGTACTTTTAATTTTTTCCCATTCATATATATATATATATATATATATATATATATATATATATATATATATATATATATATATATATATACATATATATATATATATATATGTATATAGATAGATAGATAGATAGATAGATAGATAGATAGATAGATAGATAGATAGATAGATAGATAGATAGATAGATAGATAGATAGATAGATAGATAGATAGATAGATAGATAGATAGATAGATAGATAGATAGATAGATAGATAGATAGATAGATAGATAGATAGATAGATAGATAAACCAAAACAATTCCTTTGCAATTACGACGGAATCGGATTAACATAATCCGAATTTCTAAAACTTCTGCTCAATTCAGCAGAAATCAGTAAGTCGCTTTGACTTAACAACCATGCCGACAATCCTCTGTATAAAATAGTTTCAATTCCTGCTACTCCTTGTCACTTTCAGTGATCATGCACTGAAGAAGAGCTAGTTTTGCTCGAAAGCTCTGCAAAAACCAAACATTGGCTGTTTTACTTCCAATCACTTACCTAATTTAATTATTGTATCTCACTCGAGATCCAGCCTTTCTCTAAATGCAGCATAGTTGTTTAACAGCTTTTACGTTATTTCTTCATATATATATATATATATATATATATATATATATATATATATATATATATATATATATATATATCTATATATATATATATATATATATAATACATATGTACAAACTAGTGTAGAAAAGGAGTTAAAAATGTATGAGATTTCATTATTTGTTTGCATAATTTGAAAGTTGCACACCCATCGCTTCCCCTGTCTTACCCTTCCCCTGTCTGTGCCTTCCCCTAGAACAGCCTTAATTAACTTTGGAAAAGATTGGAAAGATAAAAGTACACAAAAAATCGCATCATTAAGTTGGTGCGAGTTCGTGAAGCAAAATTCGTGAAAACGATAAAAAAAAAAAAAAAAAAGGTTAAGTATGCAGTATGAATCTCTTTGCCCCCCGGAATAGCAAGAAATGCATCCCAGTTTTGATCATTCGTGCATCGATCCTCCCAAGATACTGCTAAGTCAAGTCACGTCGAATATAAGGGGTTTTTAAATTCAGCATGTTAAGAATTTAGCCATTGCTACGGGTGTATACCCCCTTTGTAACCTCACACACAAACAAACAATATCAGAAGAGTATTTAGTAGCAAAAGCTTGCGGTAGAGCTACTTAGAAGTCTCATTTAAGTTCAAAGTATGGCTCAAAATGCACCATTTGACATCAATTTCCGAGGGAGGGGATATCACCCCTACAAGGGAGACTGCTTGAAATCACCTCCCCACTCCCCACCACCCTCCCACTAAAGAAAAAAATCATCATTTAGTCTCTGGCCCTTCCTAACAGGTTCATGCCAACATATTTCCATGCCAACTTTTCCATGACCACTATTACAGTCGAGGGAACATTTATATTTTGACCACCATAATTTTGAAATCCTGCGACAGTAAAGTAATAGCATTCAAAGCGGAAGCTCCACAAAACAACTATTTATACAAGACACACACAGTCACACTTATGAAGTTTAAATCAAAATAGAAATAAGTTATGCACTTATCGTGTTAATCACTCGTTCCCATTACTTTGTGGATCGATAACTAAATACTTAAGTAAAATCACTTCAACGGATTTCATTCGCTCCCCAGATGAAGAAACAAACAACATTTGCACAGCGGGGGACATTCCATAGAAAACGTTTCCAATCACACAAGTTCAGAAACAATTCGTTAAGAATCTTCGATTCTCATTCCGTTACGCCCAGCGAGTCGGAAAGTACACCGCAGCGTCATTAAATAACAATACGATAATCTGTCAACACGCAATAGAGTGGTGAAAGCTCTATTGTTATGGTAATGAGCAGGAACAATGCTATTACTCATTTCTTTCACCCTCTGTGTAGTATACGGAAATGCATATGCATGAGCATATTATCCAATCGTATCGATCGACGAAAGAATAGTAGAAGGGTCAACAAAGGAGTCAGGCCTACCACTACTACAAAATGACCCATCTGTTATGATGGTCGCAATCTCTGGTTGCTAAGGGAGAACATGGGAGTTGTTTTCTGTGATGTACGTTAACGACATACATGGTTTAAGTTCGTTTACAATTCATAACAGTCCCATTGGTAAAAGGCGTGAACAACGTGTGAAGTATGCACAGTAAAATCGTCGCAAATGAAAGGGAATAACTTTCCATACTGGAAGCGCACATGATCTAAAATATAAATATTTATTTTCTATAAGAGGAAAATTTATATCGAGACGAATTTTAGTGGAAGTTTAACAGTTTAGGAACATCTTTAAGAGACCGAAATACCATTTCCAAGTGGCAGTTTTAACAGATAACCAAGTGGAGAGTATCACAGTAGGTACGTATACATGTGTTAACATGATTGTTTTATATTTGCAATAAGTCTGGAAGTGCTATATTCCATCTGAAGTTATTAAGAATTTTATGAATAAATTTTGATACAAAGGCCTATTTCGTTGCATAGTTAAAATATCTACTTTTGATCAGTTAAAATGAAACTTGTAGTTTGCTTACAATCATGGGCGGCGATCCGTACTTCCGAGTGGGGGGGATATGACCTTGTTGACTATCTAAGCGTAGCGCCACCATGAGTTGGCGCGAAGCGTACAAGAAATTTTGGGATTTACAAACCCTCTAGATGGCTGGAAACGGCACTTGCCGAGGTTTCCAAGCGGCATATACCCAACTTTAAAATAGGGATTTCATGTCCTAAATATCTCATAATCAGGATCCAAAATACTTTTTTTATTATTTCGGGTGTTATTTTGGGAAAATTGCCCCTGTCAATCTTGTTTCAGGCGCTACGTTAGAATGTTCGAGAGCTCTTTATATTATTCGATGAAGAAAATGGCCTCATGCAGGCTATTATAGGCCTATACACATGCAATACACAATTACACATAGTTACATTCCTAAGTACCGAGGGCATCCAGGTGAAACGTACGTGTATTAACAGGGGCGTCGGAAGCTATTTGGGATTGGTACGGAAGATCAGAGTGCAGGGGCGTAGCGAAGGGTTTTTTGTTGGGGGGTGTGGAGAATTTGATTTGCCGACGGATCTGGAAGTGGTGACTGAAATGGGGGAGGGGTCTAAGGGGAGGGGTCCCCCTCCCCTTTGGCAATTTTTTAGTTTTGAAACGTCCTTAGATGCAATCTGGTGCATATTTTAAGTCAAATTTGATTTGCCGACGGATCTGGAAGTGGTGACTGAAATGGGGGAGGGGTCTAAAGGGAGGGGGTTTCCCCCTCCCCTTTGGAAAATTTTTAGTTTTGAAACATCCTTAGATGCAATCTGGTGCATATTTTAAGTCAAATTTGATTTGCCGACGGATCTGGAAGTGGTGACTGAAATGGGGGAGGGGTCTAAGGTTATGGGTCTACCCCTCCCCTTTGGAAAATTTTTAGTTTTGAAACGTCCTTAGATGGAATCTGGTGCATATTTTAAGTCAAATTTGGCACGGTAGAAGCTCCCGTTCTCCTTTTCTCTATTCAGCTTTCCTTCTTTCTTCCCCTTCCGCTCTCTTCACCTTTTCTCCTTTTGCCGACAGACCCAAAATTTGCCGACAGAGACCAAATTATTGGGGGGGTGTGACACCCCCCACACCCCCCGCTCGCTACGCCCCTGTCAGAGTGTGGCCATCTACCATAATTATCGGGGGGTGGGGGACGTTTGGAAGGTCAAACTACGCTACGCGCCACCATTGGTTGGCGCGTAGCGTTATGGAGAAAATTTTGAAAAAATGCCTCCCAGATTGCAGGAAATGGCACTTCCCGAGCTTTTCTTCTGTGCATTCTCCCTTGTCTGTTTTTGTACCCGATTAATCTTCTGAAACACATTTTGAAGTATGTTTTCATTTTGGTTCTTTATTTTTTGCCTTTTTTTCTTCTTAGTGCTACTTTTTTCTCCTTTTTTTGCGCCGTGAATATTGGTCCGGCGAACCGCTCCGACGCCCCTAATTAAGCATTACCCTGGTAACATGAGATTCTCAGCTGTTCGAGGGAACATGTTCGTGTGTAGGCCTACTATAGGGCCTATATGAATACTATGAGGGTGCATATATGTACTATATCAATACCGTGGGCGCAATAATACATTTTGTTGTTATAGGGCCAATGAAGCCTACAGTCAACTATTCTTGCTTTATAAAGACGGTTTATTTGAAAAGATCGCACTGCGTTTATGGTATAGGCGAGAAATGAAGCTAAAAGAGCCGTACATTCACGATGATGCATAAATGAAGGCATGAAAATATTCTTATTCCTGGCATTTGGTGGGGGGGATATGGTGTATTACATCCCCTCCACCCATTTTCATGGGGGGGATATATCCCCCCCATCCCCCCCAGGATCGCCGCCCATGCTTACAATGGGAGTCTTTAAAGTGTGTATAGCCACAGTAGGCCTATAACAACCGAGGTAGGCCTTATACCTGCGGATAGGCTTATTCTAACTTTACCAAATATTTAATATCGGGCATGAGTTGATAATATGTATTATTAATAAAATGGATTAATAGTGGAAAACACCGACCTGCGACTAATTGGACTCGGTCGAACAAAACCGGGCGTTTATCTCAGCCTATACAGCGATCGGCTATCAGTGTATAAGAAATGTTGGTATAGGCAACGCATATTCCTCATTAGAGGTCCTTTTAACCTACCAAAGATAAATTAGCAGCCATGGTTACGAAGATCGTAATGAAAAATCTTGTCAATTGGAACGTTTTTTGTAGCTTGAATTTTGTAAGACAGGTCAAAGGGTAGGCTAGCTATACTTGTCAGTATATATTTATTTGATATCGATAAGATTAATTAAGATTATCTTCTGTATATGTCAACTAGTTAACGTTGCCTTTCGTGGGTTGTCAAATTATATTTCATCGTTTTGAGTCTTGCATGCACAATCAAGCTTTCCTGGGTGGGGAGGGGTGACCACTTTTGACACCATTTTGGTGCTCCACGTTTTGAAGATTGACCATAAGTTTTATCAACGTTCCTTAATACACTCTGTCGTACACATGTCATTGCATATTAAGTTAACGTTGTAAAACGATATCATTATCTTTCATAATTTATTTCCTTTATTGACAAAAGTCAAATATGTTATTAAAGTAGTTAGCTAAAAATGACATTTATAACTTTTGTCTTTATAAAAAAGAACTGCTGCTTATTGTTATTATTATTATTACATATAAAACTTTATCAAATTGGTTTGTCTAAAATGTAATACTGGAAATTAAAATGACGGTTTCCAGGTGCCTAATAACTACAAATTTGATTTGATTTTAGATGATGGGGAAGTGGAGTAATCTTTCGTCACTCACACTGATGTTATTGGTCGCTAACTTCTTACATACTGGTAAGTTTATATGTTATAATACTATTTTGTTAGTATCTGTTATTATTTAGTATACATATGTTATTATTACACATATTCTTAGGCAGCCTATGTGTTGTTATTACAATGTTGGTAACTATGATGTTGGCATTTACTTAAAATATGATCTATAAAATCAAAGTTGATGATGATAAATTATTCTTAATAATGTATATAGTTCATGAAACATTACAAGTCAAGTCGCATGTTGCATGATTTTCGAATAAAGAAGTAAAATATCAATTTTCTTATTTTTTTTTAATGTTTCACGTGTGTTTAACATCGATATGCAAAACAGTGAAAATGTTGAGAACCAAATTGAATCATTCATAACTTGCTCATGAATATTCATTTGGTGACAAAAATCAACTGGAATTGCAAAGAAAAGCAAACAGCTTAAAATAACTTGGAGTATCAGAACCACCCGAAAATTCCATTTGAAACATTTGACCAATTTCAGCCTGTTACAATTTTGATTCAATATTGGTGACTGTTAAGAATAACGATTTATTCCTTCATAAACACATGACTAATTTTAACGGAAGTCCAAAGGCTTTCTTCGTTGACCAAACAGTTCTTAATAATTCGTTTTATTTGGTAATTTTTCAAGCAGTGATTTCTCTTATTCATCTCCAACAGCGGAATCTCAACAATCGTTCATCACCGAGCCAACCGGTGTATCGGTGGTCATCGGGCAGACGATAACCCTCCTCTGTTCCGTCTCAGACAAGGCCGGTTCTATCGCCTGGACCAAAAGTGGCAATGTACCGATTTCGATCGAAAGGAATATCATCGATCCAAATAACCGTGACCGGTATTCGATTATCGGTGACAACACCGCCGAGGATTTTAACCTGCAGATTACCAGTGCAGAACTAACCGACGCTGGCGATTTTCAATGTCTGGTGACCGCGAGCGGTTCCGATCCCGATATACAATCAGTGTCAGCGACGGTCGAGGTCATAGGTAGGTCCAGTGACTCGTTTGTCATAATCTTATTTAAAAAAATTGTGTGATATAAAAACTCTGTGATATTTGAATATATTTGATTTTCCTTTTTCGGCTATCGTCATGTTTTTTTGTAAGGGGACGCAATCAAGTGCAGCGATAATCTCCATAACCTCCATGGTAATAAGTTGCTTACCTGGAGAAAACTCCAGTATAGGGGGGGGGGAGGGTGGGTTAGATAATTGTGAAACGAGGGCACTGTTAGAATATGTTTATAAGGAACAGCGACATGGATGGATTTACATGTGATGAATTCAGTCGCCTAGGGAATATATTTATTTATTTATTTATATTACAATATTAAAGCTATACAATGCTGTTAGTATTCTTATACTGTACCGTACTTATCATTACACGTTATGCCTGCTTCTCTTCAGACGTTCCAATCCAGGCATTTACGACACAGCCATCCAATACTAATGTACCAGTGGACACATCAGCTACTTTACAATGTTCCGTGGTAGATAAGGCCGGCTTTCTTCAGTGGGAGAAAGATGGTGTTGTTATCAGCAACGATACCAATATCTTAGACCCCGCCCTAACTACATATTCAATAGTTGGTGACTCCGCCCAGGGAACCTATAATCTCCAGATTCTATTGGCTCAGGAGTCGGACGAAGGCGTGTATAGGTGTGTCGTCACCGCCGCTGGCTTCAGCGAACAAATTACATCCAACACGGCTGTATTGTCGATATCAAGTAAGTACTAAAAGAAATGCTTCCTAACGTCTTTTAACTATAGGCCTATGCATTCCTCCATTGAGACATTTGTTTGATGCCATTACCACATATATTAATGCTTAGTATAACTAAATACCTTCCAAAGTTGTCAAGATAAAGTGTTTCTCTAAAGAAAACAGGAGACAGTATTTAAAAAAGCTGTTTTGTTATTACCCATTTAACACAAAGCAACCTCACGCACATTCCTTTGTTCTCTCCTATTGTGTTGTTGAAATCAATAATCACCCCTTTTTTAGAATCAATTCACTGAGTACCCCCTAAGAACCCTAGCAACACCTCCTCATTGTTGTCACACACTGTATAACGTAACTGATAGTATCTGACCAGCCGTTTTGTTTATTTAAACTGACTTTGACCCATGGAATACAGTTCTTGCGTAGAGGTTTCATATAGTATGTTACATGTATATTCGTAACCTTGGGGTGTCTTTATATTGAAAGACTGATTGTAATTATGTGTGTCATGAAAAAGACAGAGAAGATGAGTAAGAAATTGTTTACGTTTACTTTGTGTATAGCTGTAACTAATCACTGTAGCAAAGCAAATTTATGCGAAGCATAGACCTATCACAGAACGATATACGAAAGCATAATGAAAATACATCGAAAGCTTAGAAGGGGATGGCTATGAAAGTGGCATTTCTATTAATTGCGATTGTTTCTGAAGGCTCTAATTACTTCAAAATAACATTTGTTTAATTACTTGCCTTTATAATAGTGTCCTTGTTAATTATCATTATCATTCTTTTTTGCAGCTTCCGGTCAAAGATTAGAAATATTACCATCTAATACCGTTGCTAGGGAGGGTACCGACACTCGACTCCTCTGTCGGGTTGCAGATAAGGCTGGCGTACAAACTTGGCTGAAAAATGGTCAACAACTGAATGAAGATACTAATGTTATTGTGGCAGACGACAGGTGAGTTTTCCCCCGCTGCCTTTTCCTATAGTTATGGAACGCCATCGATAACTTTTAACTTTTCGAGTGTACTGTCAATATTCGTAATTGAGGTACTGGACAAGAATGAAGAACTTGCCTCTGCCAAAGGCACATACTCACTCACACTGATCTCGTAAATGAGATCAAGACGAATTTATTTGACACATAGCCTATTGGCTAGGCCTATTACACAACATGACATTTATTACAGCCTAGCTTATATATATTTATATATATATATTCTGTTACTGTTCATAGATACACCATCGCGGGTGACCAGGAGAATGGTGAATACTTCTTAGATATCACGAATATATCACCAGATGATGCCGCAAGTTACTTCTGTACGGTTTCCGGTGTCGATGGTGACACGCCCATCTCGTCTGGCGGCGCTACTCTAACTGTAACTGGTATGTAAAATAACATATTTATTGTTTCTATGACATAATAACAATAATACCGTTATTTCGAAGTTTGCTGCTTGGTTTTGAAACCCAGTGGCGTAGGAAGGTACGTTTGAGTGGGGGGGGGCTGAAGACTGATGGCCGGCCTGGGGGAGGGGTCTAAGGGGAGGGGGTGTCCCCCTCCCCTTTGGAATTTTTTTGCATTTCCAGGTGGCCTCAGATGCAATTTGGTGCAATATAGCACACTTCAACACCCACTCCATTTTGTAAAGAATTTTGCATTTTCACCTGGCCTTAGATGCAATTTGGTGCTTGAAATGAGATTTTTTTCTCATTTGGAAATGAAAAAGGGGTTTTCTGACTTGCGGAGCGGGGGGCGGAACGAAACTTCCGCCCCCCCATATTTTTCACTGGGGGGGCTGGCGCCCCCCAGCCCCCCCCCCCGGTTCCTACGCCCTTGTTGAAACCATTATCAATTTTATCTAAATTCCAATGTAAGCTGCTCAAAAAGAACTGATGTTAAATTAGTAAGAGGCAACACTAACGAAAACAGTTTGAAGGTCTTCGAAAATGTTACGTATTTCAGTGATGACGGAAGTGGATTCTGTAACACTAGCCTACATGAAAGACATGTACATTATTACACCATATCAGAACATTTCAATAGCGAGATATGTAGGCCTATGTTATTTAGTGAGTTGTTTATAATATAAGTGTCTTATTCTTTCGCTTACAGATGCTGTTTCACCTGACGGTGACTACCCTCAATGCGTGCAGTCGCCCTCTGTCGACCTACGAGAAGGCGATAACGTTACCCTAACATGCGTTTCATATGGCGGTGAACCCCAGCCTACGCTAACATGGATGACGAATAGTCAAGAAATATATGAAGGAGTTTTTCAAGATCTGGGCGACAGTGCTAGACATGATTTGACTTTGGTTTTGACCCCTGACCTTAGATATGTAGAATTCACCTGCCAGTCGTCGCATCCATCGTACAGTTCTCCTCAAAGTTGTAGTATTCCTGCTTTGGACTTTGAACGTGAGTGGCTTGTTTTTCTGAAGAGAATGATAAGTATGGATTAAAATGAAATAACCAACAGTGATGCAATATCTGTGTGAAATGATGTAACAGTTTTGTCTATGCTTAATTTGTGAGTTTTTGGTTTACTTTTATTAAGCATCAGTTTGCAGACACTCATTAATACAAAACGATTGCAAAGAGATCTTTAAACGTTTGAAATTAAACACGTGACAATATGTAAGCCAATATGTAGGCCATATTTGGGTATATACTTGTGTTTCAGTATCATTTTGCGCTATGAATTGTTATTTTTACTTTCTTCCAATTCCTAACACTGGAGAATAGCATATCTAAAGAACACATCCCTACGTACCGATTCCGCGAATCTTAAATTAAATGTAGTTTCTTTATACCCGTTCTCCTTACAGTGGAGCCTACCATATCCATAGAGCTTATCCCTACCGATGTGTTAGTTGACGAAGATGATAGCGTAACCGTGCAGTGCGCCGCCAGTGGGAATCCAGCAATCATTGACTACACATGGTACTACAATGGTATTGAAGTCACATCCGGGGATTCAAGGTAAGGATTACGTCATATGACGTCATGTTATTAGTCGACCAATCATGTTGTTAAATAGAAACGGAAAATTTAGGAAGAACGAAGAAAGATAGAGCTCACCTGTGTGCTACACAATAGAACTGTCTCTGGTCCCAATAGGTCAAACGTGACTTGAATTGCGAGTTGAATCTTGCGACGAGCCGCATCATACGTTTAACCTGCATTTAGTCATGCCTTATGTAGGATAGAGAATATACAAACCCTTAAGTCCCATAATTATTTGATGGTGAAACTTCGAAATGATTTAATTATTCACCACTTTCTTTTGTTACTGAAATTAATCATAACTCAAAGACTATCGCTAAAATGATCCTTTGCTTCAGGTTTCTATAGGCTACTCCTAAATTTCAACTCTTGTTCTATTATTTTAAGTTTTATCCTACGATCTAAAATAGCAAGCTATCATACAGCTAAATCGATCGATCGATCAATCAATAATTTATTTATTTTCATTCTAAAATTTAAAATATAGGTTCGTGATAGAGACTACTGCGGCGAGAGATTCTTCCTACCTCCAAATCGTCTCTGCTACTGATAGTTTTGATGAGGGCGTTGTTTCATGCGAAGCCAGGAACCGTATTGACAGAGAAACCACGTACGCAGTGATCAAAGTCCAAGAATCTAACATCTATACCATCGTACTGGTGGCGATGATTCTAATAGCGATCATCGTATTTATCGTCATCTTTGCGCTGTTCATAGCACCTTGTCTCTACAGTAAACATATGAAAAAATCAAGAGGTAAGTTTTATTTTATTTTTTTTAAAGCTTTTAAGATTTTTTTTATAGGTTCAAGTTTTTTTAAAGTATTTTCTTCACTCTATTTATTGTTTGTGTATGACTTTAAGTTCATGGTATATGGTAACCGATGTTTAGTTATGGTAATAATTATCAGGAAAATTTGTGTAAGTAAGGATGAAGGGTAAGTTTGTAAATGATTGAGGATTGTGGTACAGATTTTCAGCAGGAACTGTGGTTT
The DNA here is from genome assembly GCF_037975245.1 of Apostichopus japonicus. NCBI lineage: Eukaryota > Metazoa > Echinodermata > Holothuroidea > Aspidochirotida > Stichopodidae > Apostichopus > Apostichopus japonicus. Next base: position 24,519,265 of record NC_092572.1, read on the forward strand.
GGTAAAAATTTGACAAAGTGACTTAGGTTTGACAGATTGCCGAATATGGATTAGATTTGACAAACTTACAATTTGCGGTTTGACAATCTATGCAATCACGACCAAGTCTGTCAACTTGAGTCGGAAGAGGAATTGAGGTTGACCAAATTGGCAAAGTGATATGGTTTGACAAAATGCTAATATGGATTGGTTTCGACAATATGAGTGGAAGTGAAAATTGCCAAAATTGACAACATTTTGTCAAGCTTGGATTAGAGATTGCGGTTCGGTCGTTCTGATGAATTTAGCTACCGAAAGGAATGGACTGATTCTAGTCAGTGTTTTAATCGTGAATATTTTCTTTCATAATGTTGGATATCAATTTTTCTTAAATATTTCATATTTTGGTTTTATTTTATTCTCCAGTGTCTAATGATGAGAACCTTATCGCGACTATTTCCGACAAGCTTCAACATAATTTCTTCATCACTGGCAATGGTCACGTGCCCAGCGGAGACGGCAAGTCCAGCAGAAGGAAACACAGACATAAGCGACGACATCACAAGCACAAGGTGATTGATCACGAAGCTAAGAAAGCCGAGAAAAAATTAAAAGCGATCGAAAAAGACGTCATTTATGAAGATCCTGACAGCTTTAAAACTTCTAAGAAACATTCCAAAAGCGATATTTATCCTGAACCTCGATACGTAGAATACCCACTATCGACACCGAGGAAGTCTCTAGATGTTGAAGCCGGTAAAAGGTCGACCAGGGCATCCTTAGATATCCTTAGACCGTTATCACAAACGCCTGAGTTAAAGACTATCGACGAAATAGGGAAGCGTAATTCAAAAGATAGGAGGTCGGGGAGTCGTCGGTCGTCAAAGGCGACTTCGTCGTCGTCTGGGCGACGACAGAGCAGTGACCGTCGGAGCTCAAAGTCGTCGTCGCACAAAGTGTCGCTATCGCCGGGAGAGTATGCTGCACGTGAGGAGTACGACAAGAAACTTCGGGAACTGTCGGATATCAGGGAAGGACTTGTGGACGATACCAAATCAAAAAAGGTAAGATAAATGTTAAGAGTCGATATAGATTTGAGAAATTGTTATGTTAATGTTATATATACTCATTTTGACGTTTTGATATTTAAAAGAGTTGGAAGAATAAAAACTGAAATTGAAATAAATTAATAAAACATGGAATGGAGAAATGTTAATGTCTAAAGTTAAAAAGAGAACAAAATTAAACATGTACCGTAGATGAAAATGATGTCATAAAGACGTACTGAAAATAATATGACTTCAAACATGATGAAAATCTTAAAACAAGAGGTGACAGAACGTTGTTAGTTTTGATTATAAAACTGTTTTTCGCGAGAAAAAAAATTCAAAAGTGTTTTCAAAAATCGTGCAGATATTTTGACTTAATCATTATGATTTCTTTCTCCTTGTCTATTCAGAGAGGTTCCAGAGTTGCTGCATCCACGTGACCCTCTCCATGGTAACCGTGAAGGTTCGACCAATAATGTGCCAATTATTTATTAAGTTTACTTAAATTAAGAAAGAACGGTGTACATAAATAATGATATACGCAACTCAGTTAGTAGTTATAAAAACCAATCCAGCCCAATTGAGACAATTGTGTATGCACTGTACTGATAGTATACTCACTTGTACTGAGAGTATGAGCAGTATGAATATCCAGTTTCTATTAGATAATAGCTTGAAACTGTAGTATACTCACTTGTACTGAGAGTATGAGCAGTATGAATATCCAGTTTCTATTAGATAATAGCTTGAAACTAGTATACTCACTTGTACTGAGAGTATGAGCGTATGAATATCCTGTTTCTATTAGAAAATAGCTTGAAACTGTAGTATACTCACTTGTACTGAGAGTATTATGCGGTATGAATGTCCTGTTTTTATTTAATTAAAGGTTCTGTAAACTGTTCATACTGTCAGTACGATTGCTTTGAAGCGTGACATGAAATTTCCGTAGAGTGTGGTATACTAGAGTTTAGAAACTTGTCCAACTGGCCGAACCAATCTCTAAAATACATCAATATTTTCATACAGATTTTCACATGACAATTGTAGACTTAATCTCCCTACCGGTCTAACGTGCACTCTCGCTATAGTGAAAGTTTGATTCTCTATGGGCCTTTACTCTAGCCTAACGTTGACATTGCCCACTCTCGGTATAGTGAAAGTTTGATTCTCTATGGGCCTTTACTCCAACATATGTTTTTCCAGCCCGGGCTAGAAAATGATGTGAGAACCCATGGTGAATAGAACAATGATGGGTTTTTGATATTCAATAGTCAGTATGAGCATCTACTCTCTCTATACGCCAGTTTGAAAAGGACCAACATATGGTGTATCCACAGAAATGAGGGGACCAGGGGGGTGGGTGATGGGTGGTTTAGTTAATATAACTGCAAGCTGACAACGTAGCTAATATTTGGTTTTGACTCTATTAAAACTAGTCCGTCCGTCATTAATACTAGTTAGAAAAAAAGTGACACTCGAATAGAGGGCAGTATGTATTAATGTTATTGATCACAGATTAGTATACCCACAAAACACTTTGCTGATTTTATCCAGATTTTCGTTTGTAGTTTTTATGGGAGGTATAGATGCTCTTATCAATTTGTCACAACCTCTACATGTCATTTTGTAATTATTTGACATTTTGTAATACATTTCTTTATAACAAAATCAACATTTTGACTCTTTACTTCTCCGGTTCTTTCCTTTGTCTTTGCTTTTGTTTCGTGTTTATTTAACTCGGGGTGACGATCTATATATAACACAAATGGTGCAAACTTGCAGCCACGGGGTGGGGGGGGGGGTGGGAGAGGGGAGGACATGACTTCTCCAGAGTCAGTCTGGAGAAAAACGTTGAGCCTACTTTTTTATCATTCAGCTGGGGCAAAATTAAGACCACTCCACCAAGAGTACTTATTAATACAACCTTGCTCTTAGACCTAAAAATAGGTTACTTAAAACCTAAAAATATAAATACACCTCATTTATAGTCATTAAATACACCTTATTTATAGAATAAATACACATTATTTAAAGTAAGCTTTAGGAAGTTCCACATGATGGCTATACCTTTTTTTTGTGGAGAGAACCCAGGCCCCTCAAGGGAGGGTTCAAAGGTGATGGCATTAATCATTGCTACCTATATGAACCCAACCCTCACCTCTCCCCATCCCACTCACACTGGTTCCTAATCGACCTCTCAAACCATTCAAAATGGAAGCCTCCAATAGCGACATTTTAGTCGTTGAATTCACGTCTTGTACTGTCAGTACTTGTTCACGGAGGAAGACGTTTGCCTATACGCTTTAATCCAACGGAAGGCGGGTATCTGTTGTCAACGTCATTGTTGTCAATACGCAGCTGTTTGAATGTGTATAACCACTTTTTTCCACTGATTATTGACGACAACAACAGGCCGAAGAGACTGGGGGAGGAGAATGGAACAGTCCGTTGAATTGAAAAATTGCGCATCGCCCATCAGTGTTCGTTTAACTATAGGCGTATCGTGGTAAACCAAATGCTCGCCTTGATCGATCGACTTCCAAATAGTGCAAGGCCCTTTGTCATAATTGTAACGAAGATCTACCGATGTTAAACAGTGCCGCCACTTTCGATGATCGCGGTCATGCCCGAGGCATTCCTCGTGTTTTAATTGAACAGACAAATTAAACGTTCAATATAATTATGTATAAATTAATTTCGGGGAATTGTGGATAAGCGTTGAACAATTGTGGATAAGCGTCGGTCGTGTCAATTTGTGAGAAAATTGACGCAACTTCTTCCAATTACTTTATATTGGTGGATTCAACTTAAATGTAGCAGTGCCATCTGGAAGTTATCAGGACCTATACATTAACGGTTTCCTCCCCCAGCCCCCGCCCCAACCCATGCCACCCCGCAATATATACTGTAGTTGACCTGCTTAAAAGTCAAATTGTTATCCTTGTACATCAAAAAAAGGAAACGTCCATTTTGTACTCTGAGGTATACTTTCACGGATCAGTATACCGATTTACCTGAAGTATGTACACAAAAAAGTAGGTTTGGGATATTTTAATGCTTCGAGACCTCTAATAATTATGGTTTTTTTTCCTTTCAAATCCAATTCTTGTAATAAACGAATCAAATGATCTATGCATGGAATTGCGTATTTGAAGGATATCGCTATTCGCCCGAGAACAAAGTTATAGAGAGATAGTGATATAACCGATGTCCCCTATAAAAGAACATGATTGTGCTGTTAGCATCGCGAAGCTATCGCGCACCGTACCCATATCCCGACCGACGCAATATACGTCAACAACTTCCAGATATGTACAGGCAAACAATTAACCCTACATAAAAAAGCCGTCTAACAACCCAAAAAATCTTCATAAACAATAACAAAAAGAAACTATCACAAATGATAAAGTTGCGAAATATAAAACCAAAGGGAAGACAAAAGGGAGAGAGATGGGTGGAGATAGGGGAGGGGAGGGGGGGGGATAGAGAAAGACAAGAACACCATTATGCTATTATATCGTACCATATCCCGGCTGACGCAACATAGGCCTACAACTGCTGTATAATGTACAGGCAAACAACCAAACGTAAACACAAACTCAATACAAAACAAAACACAACAGCAAAAATAAATAAATAAATAAAAAAATCAGGCATGATAATATAAGGAAATATAAAACCAAACGGATGACAAATAGAACAAAGAGGAAAGACAAGACCAGACGTCACAATTTTTTGGCGAAAAATGGCACAAAAGAGTGATTATTGAGGTACAACGAGTTTCGGTTATAACATGATTATTACTGAATACTGGGCAAAGTGTCACAACTAATGTCGTTAAACTGTATAATGAATGGACTCGAGTGAAAATTTACGGCTTCATAAAAAAGAAAACCTCAATACAAGCCACACAAAAAAAAAGACTTAAAACTTCTTTTTGTGAAATTTCTCGATTCTTAGAAACAAAAGATTTCCATTAGGCTACTTTTTTTATTCTATACTCTTTTTTAGTACTTGACCTAATGAAATTCACCCAAATATCCCAGCGTGACTTATTATTTTCATCCCATCTGTAACAAAATTGTAAACTTACACCGTTATTGATCGCTGGAGGATGTCACCGATATTCGACGACAAACCTTTCTTCCTGCTCTCTACGGATACAGGAAAGTACAAGAAGGATAGGTTTCTCGTGTACATCCCTGCAGAGCGCGGCGGTAAAAGAGTGACTACGGAGCCTCTTAATGAACATAACCATTTCGCCTCCCGTTATACCAACAATTTTTGTTTATTATTAGCCTAAAAAGAGCCCTATACGTTTGACATTCAAGTGACGCTATGAAATGCAGGAAATCGTAATGAAATCTATTCTAAGAGAGGGAATATAATTGAATGACAAATATGGTTCTGTTAACCACATACTGTTTTCTTCAGACCCGTTTGGTACTTAAAGGAGACTGGAGAACCCCATACCCCATTGGTCCGTTTAAGAACTACATCCGATGAAGAACTTCAAAAATTAGCTTAGGCAAAACAAATCATTCTATTTGGGAAAAATCACAGTTTTAGTGTTCCTTTACATCTTAGACTTGTTCAAGTCTTCCACATTCCGTTAATTTATCCTTGAAATGAGAAACGTCTAGATTATAGAAATGCTTGCTTACGTCATCAATTTGTAGAATTGTTGTTTTCATTAGTGGATAAATGTTTTAATAATTATCACAAAGAAAGCAAATCTATTCAAATATTGTCATGATGGCATTGTTCACTATGATGTTGCCAGATTCCGTAACAAAATATCACAATCATTTAAAAATTAAAATAAAAAGTCATATCTGCTTTGAGGTTGTGGCTTAATTCACAGATAGAGATCATTTCCCACCATTTTGTTTTTACAGCGGTCAACGTCAGCTACCCATTATAACCGTTTAACTTACTTGTGTTCTTTTTTTTTCACTTATAAAGATTTGGTGACTAACCTAAATTTCCCATATTCGAATCTTTATTTGAATTTTGGCTGCCAAAATGGTTTAAATATTATGACGTCACACGAACAGAAGACGGTTACGAGGAATAACAATTTCGACTTTCACAGAGTACACAACAGACATGTAGCGAGTCCGACTGGAATACTACTCTAGAAGAGTTGCCTCTGTACCCCGTACTCGCCTCACACACACACACACTTGTATTCGAGACACTGGTACCGGAACTCGGGGACATTGGGGGGGGGGGGGGTCCATACATATAGGATTTTGGTATATTTGCAATATTAAGTACTGATGCTCCGGTCGTGTACTCGTAATGGTACTCATACCAAGTACAGAAACATCTACGGGTACTCGGTGCACTCATGTAGTTATACTCGTGTACTAAAAACATGGTTTTAAAACATGCATTCCCACCGTAAGTAACTAAAAGTCCATGACTATTTAAATCAGTGAACTGATGAACGCGTTCGTGCAGATGGTACCTAGAGGATACCGTAGCTATTCGCAGGTGCCATGTTAACTCTTTGGGGTATTGTCAAATTTGACAACTTTCTGAGGACGTCTCGATATCTAACCCATTATGATTATCGCTATTAAGAGTCATTATAAAGCATATAAGGAAGGAGTTATTACTCATGCCTGGGGCATAACCACGAGCACTTAGTGTAGCATAAATGCGATACAATGTCATATATATATATATACCTACAACTATAACCGTAACAGTAACGGATTGAAGTCAGGCAGGGATGAATTAAATTATGATCTTATGTTTCTTCATTTGTATTATGCTTCGGTTTTCTTTTTGTCAGTGTATATTATATTGTGTTTATGTTTACTGTATGTTCTAGATTTGGAAAAGGAATTAGGGAAGAGGGGGAAAAATGTCGTGTATACTATTTGATTGAACAAGGTTTAAAAAAATACAAAAGAAATGAAATAAATAAATAAAAAATAAATAAATAAATACATAAAAATAAACAAAGATGATAACCAAACGAGCACAATACAAGAACAACATAAACAACATGTCAACGATTTACATATGTTGAGATGTAAGAAGAATAACAACAACAAATACCATCACTGATTGTAATTTTGGCAACTTTATTTTAGACGAAATGGATTTGTTGTTGTTTTCGGTTCTTGTTCTTGTTGTTACTTGTGATTCAGTGAGTAAACAAACTCTTTGGAACTGATGAGAATTTTGCTATTGGAATACGTACCCTCACACTCCATACCTCCCCTAATTTACAAAGGAACCATAATAACACCCATCCGAGCTCATGTTTCTTGGAAGTTATGCCATAAACGTCTGCATCCCTTCTTCGTGGTACACAAGGACAATATTAGAAGTACAGAGTACCTGCCTTCCTCATCTCTCCCCACCCCTCCCCATCCCTCCCCAGTCCCTCCCCAACCCTCTCCACCACCCCTCCTCACCACCCCTTCCCATTTATAACTCCAGCGACTCGTTAAATGACTACCTTCTTAACACTTCTTAACTTTACCGCAGACTGTGTTTTTCTTTCGAACCTCCAAGCATTACTGAATCTCGCCTCCATGCTGGTGTTATGATAAACCTCCTTGTTATATAGGTACCCCTACAAAGTACCATTGAAAAAGCTATTCAGGTATTTGAATGGGGTAAACATTGGGGCTCGATATGCGTGTAAATGCTACAGCTGTATTTGTAAACGTCTGGAGACATTTTGATCATTGACAATTTGTTAAGTTGAATTGTACAGAGAGCATAGCATGCGTTTTGTTCGGTGAGTCGAAGCCAGAACAAGTTTTAAAAAAAAGGTGTTTTGACATTTTGGCAGTTAATTGAATGAGAGATGTCAATTAAGTGTCATTTGGGGCTGGAATATTTTTTAAATGTAATGAAATATATTGTTTAGTTAATAATTTCTCAATAAGAAATTCATTTGGTAAAGTAGAAACATATTAAACAAAAGACTAAAACAATAGAAAAAATAACAACACGAACAAAGAAACACACACAAAAGAAAACAAGAAAACACACAGATATGTGGAGATTCTTGACTTCAACTCACTAAATTTGATCTTATATTGAAGCAAATTCGAAAGAAAATTGCTTAAATCACCGGGAATTGTAAAGATCACTATAAATGCTATAACAATGACTGTTACTTTAATAATAATCATAATACATTTCTTTATTAATCAAGTTGCGTATTCTTGCTAAGTGAAGAAAAAACACATACCGATCAACAATAACAATTGTATGAAGCCTTCAGTTTATAAACCAAACGTGATGTTATGGGAATAATCAGATTTTGTGTTACATACACTGGTACGATATTAATGTAGAAAAAGTTATTAAATTGTATTGCATATTATTGTATTAAAATAATGAGACTGTAATTTATCAAATTGGAAAGATTTAATCAATTTCGTTTGAACGAAATTGACGACTCAGTTATGAAGGGAAGTATTGAATACACACACACACACACACACACATATATATATATATATATATATATATATATATATATATATATATATATATATATATATATATATATATATAGGACGTACCATTTGTAAGGAATTTAACGCCCTGTCGCCTGCCATACGCCCCTCGTAACATCCTTGTATATGCGCGCGTGCCCACAACAATAGTACGCGGCCACTACCACAGAAATGAACATCGCCTTTCGACGTTTGGCCACGTGCAGACCTGACCACAAAACACACAAGTTCGCGTGCCTTAGGCTATAGTTAAGTGAAATTCATATAATAATTTGGTTCATTTCTTTTGTAGACAATGGCTATCGGAGGGTAGGTGTCTTTACAAGTTATCCGAGCACGTGGCATTTAGCTAATGAACCGTTAGCAATGAAAATTAAATATCAAACGAGAGCTGGAGTGAGATAAAAGATACAGAGGAAAAATATAGACTATAGTATACTGGTATGATTGAGACGTGCGTATACTCAAAGAGGTATGTACAATTGGCTTACCGTTGACAATGGTTAAACATATATGACACTATCCGAGAAGCATACCTTTGACTCTTATAGTCAAATTGGTGACTTTTCCTTTATTTAAATTTTACCATCCGTGAATTACTAGGTGAGGCTTGAATAAATATATCCGACAATATTGAACCCCTATGATAAATAAGCAAATAAAAAAATAACCACGAGAAAGGAGTAACAATAGGGGGACAAATATGGATAGGCCTATATATTTGTTGAGAAACCGAACAGAATAAAAACAGAATGCACACAACAGGTGTATCATGATGTCATTATGCACAGATGAAAGTACAAAATGAAACATTGTTCTGGGTTGGGGACGAGAGACATTGGTTACTATATGGGGGTTAGGCCAACAACTCCGGGGTTACATGCGTGGATAAGAAGAAAGGGTAAACGGGTCACGTTGCTAAATGGCAAATATTTGGTAGTGTTGTGTTCTCTTAAAATATAAATAAAGGACTGAAAGCGGCAGGTGTGTCAAACAAACCTATTAACCCATCTGTAGTTTCTATTAAGTTTGGTAACTAGTCTATATACCACTAGGCTATATATATATATATATATATATATATATATATATATATATATATATATATATATATATATATATATATATATCATAGTAGTAGCCTATATGCCACTATATGAAAGTGTTCGTGTTTGGAAAATGGTTTCCACGCCAACGCCAACTGTTAAAAGACGACTTTAAAAACAAGAGTAAAATTCTCAGAAAAGTCACTTTGGAAAAGGGAAATACATGTACCATGATTGGAAAATCTGAGTTGGAAGGGGGCAGGAGGGGGGGGGGGGTTGGGTCAGCAGCAATTTAAGGACTGGCAAATTTGTGTGTGTCCTGTGCACATGGTGCCGTATAGCACGATTCGAATGGAAGGGCGGGTGGCCCGGGGAGGGGGTAATGGAGGGGAGGCGGAGCACAGTAGCCTGTAGATTCTACTACATGTACAGTTAAAACAATTATACAACAACGAATTTAATGTACAAAATAAAATAGGCGAAAACGTCCTTTGCCGGGAACAAATTTCCAAAAATACCTGAAGAACTTTTTGCTCTCCGATATCGCAATATTCAGTAATTGACACTTAGGCGCGCTCCCTTGATCATCTCCTGCGCTCGTAAAGCCGTGAGCTTAAGTAAGACACTCGCCTTATGTACATCCATTCCAAAACAATAGGCCTATGTCTTCTTTTCGAAACAGAAAAATTAGATCGCTACTCTTGGTAGTAATTGCAATGTATGTTTGAGTTCTGGCTCAGTACAAATGTGACCAATCAAGCTACTGAGGTTGCAAATAGCGACTGCAGTTATAAATATACTCTATACTAAAAATAGATGGTTAAAAAGCGTTGGTTAAAAATCCAAATAAGGGTTAACGAAACAGATCCTCGATGGTATTGCCCAGCTGTTGGTTAAAAACCCGTATCAAATTTCGCGCCAACAGGTATATTTCGTTACACTTGTGGCTCAGTCTGGCGGCTTCCTACGTACAACAATCTCAAGCTGGCGAAACTATCAGATACAACTAAGAAATCGTCTAACCATGGCAGATGACTAAGTAAAATTCTTGCTAGATCAATGGGGTATGACTAACCTTACGCCATTGTTTAAAGGTAAAGTTGAAGTAACGGGATTATGTCGATTTTGTCATTTTGGTGATACGGTTATATGCGTGATAGTGAAAATACAACCTACCGTTATAGGCCTACCGTTATAAGCCTTACCAGGCATGAGCTTTTTTCCGCGAATTCGCGGAATATCCGTGATTTCTTTTCTACCTCGGGGACAAAACTATCATCCTAACACACTGTAGCATACGCAAACTGGAGCCTATACCGCAATTTTTGCAAAGTTCCGTGATTTTTGTAGTTTACGCCAGGCTCATTCCTGCATGCGTTGTTAGGCTAGGTTAGGCCAGATGCATGTATACACACAACCGGCTATAAGATAGTATATGCTAGGGTATCCAAAAGCCATCCTGCATCTGGATGGCTTGAGGACCACTAGAGATACATACGAAAGAAACATAAGAGATTTGCGAGTGGCTCTTCGACTCAGCATCAGACCACACCAGGACTTAGATTCTTCAGCTGGTAGGTACCATCAGATCTAATGCATTCCGCCTAATGGGATACAAAATCTTGCCCTCACGGCATCACTATAAGATTGTTATCACCAGTTTATATGGCATGCAATTTACCTAATATTCTAACACATTGGATTATTATATTTGTTACAATATAGAGCTTTCTATACCATTATGATGTATGTTAGATGCAACCAAGGGCGGCGGAACCGGGGGGCACAGGGGGCACGTGTCCCCCCCCCCCCCACTTTTCCTCAGGTTAAAAATGTGCCCTTTTTCTACATAGGAATTGAGATGTCTCAAGTTAGCAAGAGGCCAGGGACCAGAATGAACACTCGGGAAGGGCCGTTTCCGGCCATCTGAGGGGTTTGTAAAACCAAAATATTTTTTTGTACGCTCCGCGCCAACTGATGGTGGCGCTCCGCTCAGATAGTCGTGCATAAAACTTTGCAAATCCTGGCTACGCCCCTGACATTGAATGAATTTCTGTGGGTCAATCTCAAAGCTAATTTGGAATGGAAAAAATTTGTTTAGATATTAACAAGGAATAAACTCTAATTCGGAAGATTCCTATATTAGCAACTAGCATGATTTCACCTCATTTTGTCTCAAAAGAAAACTTGTTCCTTGTTTCCCAATTTGCACATTGGATATTGCAGTGCTAGTATGCATATTTTCCTTAAGGGGGGGGGGGGGGCGTTGATGGAGTGATGTGTATACGCAAATAAGATAATACAATAAGAGTTATAAAGGGTACTAAATATAAGGCTGCATCAGTCCAATCGAATTGCTGCAAAGTGCCCTTTGATGTCGGTGCCCCCCCCCCCCCCCAGATTAAAAGTGCTTCCACCGCCCTTGGATGCAACCACATGTAAGGTGGTGTTCTTATTCTAAGATTATACACCCTATAGGTAGGGGTTTTGAAGCACTGATGAGAAGTTAATATTTCCATATATAGGCACAGCGAATCAGGAAATCGGTGTAAATCTCAATAAACTAAACTGCCCATTGCGAGGACTCATTAGGTACGATTTTCTGAAGTTTACAACATTCAAATAGGGACAACATTTACAGTTTTCATTGGAGATTTCATTGCCGTATCATATCTTCGTCGCTTGAAAGAGGAATATATAGTTTATATAGATGTCAACTGGTTAATATTCAAGCATGCAGCATGTTAAAAAACACAAGTAGAGAACGTTGGAATTGCATGCTTTAGATTTTCTGACAAATGTGACCGGTGTTGTTATGTTTGATTTTGTTTCTCTTCAGCAGGAATGAAGGGTAACTGGCAAGCTGTTTGTATGTTCAATTTTGGCAACAAAGGGGATTTAACCACAACTATATTCTACCTAAAGCTGTCAGAAACCTCTTTTGACCAGTGTGAATTTGTTTTTTAATAGCTTGCATATGGTAGTAACATAATTTCCATTCACAATAACATCCAATTGTGTATACACAATGTTGCCCCAAGATAACTGAATATATTATCTCCAACCCAAGATAAGGTATAATTCCTACATAAAACATCATCACTACCTTTTTTTGTATCCTATCTAAACAGCACTAGTTTTATTCATGTTAAATTTTCAAACCAGCTGTTTGTATGTTAGTTCACTCATTGCTAACCAAGATTAATGCAGACAATAAAAAACATCGTTAATAATTGTTGTGTTCGTAAAATTATATAAACCTGTGCATGGCTTATAAGTGAAAACAAGATTTATTTTTGTTGTTTATATACTCATGTTGTAAGATGTTGATATTTGTGTTTAAATTCATATGTTAATCAAACATGATTCATGTAGCATGATTAATGTAAGTGTGGAGTATTTCCTCGCCATGAGAGGATGCCTGCTTGTTGAAAAGGAGTATACTATAATATGTACACTTATTTTAAAAATGTGTGCACGCCCATTTTATTAACACCTTCATTGATCATTATCATCATAGAAAGATACTGCGGCTATGTTATTTACAAGCAGTCTCTAACCGTGGTTAATATTAACACCTGTGGATTAAATTGAAACTTGTGCCTAAGCAGGAACCCCTTACACTACTCTCAATAGATTAGATGATGTATATTTAACTTGGTTTCTTTCAAATTATCTGGTAATAGGAAATATTTATGAGATTATATGGTTATCATCCAAGTAATGGAAATATTATTCAATTATGCAAATTTAAAGAAATTTCGAACACAAATCATGATTGGATGAGTCACCAATTGGTTTTGCATGTTTCTTGCTGATTTTTTTGTAAAAGAAAAGAAACATATGGTTTTCAGGTTATTTTTTAGTTATTCCGAAGGACGATAACTTAAAAGCATTATTACTTTGGTTGTGCCAAGCAAATAATGAAAATATTTAATCAGTGATTTACTTTGAAATAAGTCACTGCATACAATGAGTTACAAGTTTGAAGATTACATACAGTGGTGTTTTGGGAAACAAGTTTCTATACATACAAATATCTTTTTCATATATATTTTTTGGTTCCCATCTGGGTTGATTGAGTATTAATTCTATAAAAGTATACGTTAAATAGACGTCTCATACAAAATGTTACAATTTTTATATTTCTGCCATGTTATCCAATATATGTTCAGTTATCAGACAAGATATAAATCATGTTTTCAGCATCGTTTGCCTATTAATAAGCAGTCTTTACACATTAATTGTTTAAACGATGAAGAAGAAGATTTTTCAATTTGTGTCATCTTCTTGTCCTTATACACACTTTATATTTTGTGGCAATACTTGTATGCCCCTTCAAGGTTTGAAGCTTTTTAACCAACCAACCATTTGGTATAACCAAACACCCAACTATCGGGTTAAGCGGATATTGTTTTTTGGCCACTATTGACCAGTTTATTAACCAGCTGTCGGGCAAAATGCCGGTTGGGTAAATGTTCACCCAAATTCTGGTTAAAATTTGTAACCAACTGAGTTGGGCAAGTTTTTGTTTCTCTATTACAGTGTATGGTGGTATACGGAACCAGCGTTGGGTAAAAATAATGCCAAGATTGGGTACCCAAGTGTTCAGAGTGAACATATATTCAACAGCGGTAGACGTATATATGCTAGGGGACTTTGTCTTTATGATACAAGTTTTGGCATATTTTCTCCATGTTGTACACAATGTGGGGCTGTACATTTGAGACATTAATGAACGCTTTTTGTTTTACTTTTAAGTTGCCATCATTTGACGACTTATCCTTCTTATAAATCAAGGAAAATGAAAGACAAAAAAAGCACAATTTGTTTTTACTTCAAAATTCGTCTTCAAATTCGTAATATTTTGTTGTCCTAAATTTATATTTCTTATTTCATTGATTTTATCACTTCTCTCCATGAGCTGCGAACTTAAACAAGGAGTCCTGTGTGCAAACCAGTCGCGTCATTTAAATTCCCCCCCCCCCCCAAAAAAAAAAAATCCCCCTGATATATTTCTAGTTAGAGAAATTTCTTTGTCTCAATTTATCTCAATTTTGAACATGTTTTTAATAAAACACATACAAAATGAGATTCTATATCTTTTGTCTCTGGTTGAACTTAGCTCTACGCCAACTTGGCAAAGTGGCAAAAGCGGTAACCGACAATTTGAAAATAGGAGAAACTCCCTCACTATAACGTCGTGGTTTTCAATAGATAGTTATGCATATTCATTTATTCATCTTACGCATGCGCAGTTCACTTGTCACTCACCTACCACCTTAGCTTGAGAAAAACTTAATGAGCACGAGCCACGGCGCTATTGTAAACTGGGTTGGACGTTCCACCGTAGTTTTGTTGTTTGTAGTGCGGAAAAGGCCACAGTGTGTTAACCATAAAGAAGGGAGAGGTATTCTTTTACTTCTTCTGCGTCTTGGGCGTGTGTTTGTGTGTATGTGTGTTGGCTTTCGATTTCATTGCGAGGAAAAGCAACGAACTGACGCATATACTTAATTAACGTTGCTCGTTTAAATTGTCCAATTAATCTTGTTTCTGAGTATAATAAGAAGGACAAAAGTTTATCAAACGCTCACGTGTTCCATCTTATTAATTGGATATTTTTGTTTCAACTTTTTTTTTTGGATTTCTTTATCAGAAAGACACTGAACGGAATTTGTTAAGACCAGATATGCTTGGGGAAGATTTTTACTCGCAAGAAGAAAAAAAAAAAGTTTAGCGAAATAAACATACCGCATGCAACTAATTCAAAGCAAGTGGCTTAAATCGCATCTTTTTGCTTTTTTTTAACATCAAATTTTGGTGATTGTGATTTTTTGGTAAAAGGAAACCAATATCTTTTCTTTTCTTTTTAAGAACATTTAATAAGAATTTGAATCATAAAGATGAAGATATATACCTAGGCTAACACGATACGTTGCCTATAGGAAAAAAAATATCTGGACAAAGTATAAAAATAATAAATAAAATCAAGGTCCTTAATTCGACCAAAGGAAAAGTAACAATTTTCGATGGAATTTGAGAAATAAATTTTCGTTCTGGATCCCAATGATATATATATTTTTCCGTTTCGCGGAATGTTTACGGGAAAAAAAACTTGGATATTAAAGCTCAGGAATTTGCAAAAGATGGTGCCGTTCTTATATGGGATCTTATGGCTATTATCAGGTTAGTAATTGCGCTTTTTCTTACTATTTTATTGTAAATATAAATTTTAGTAAAACTTGTTCATTTTTCGTGATATCGTTATCTTTCTCTGATAAGTATTAGCTATAGGCTCCGTTGAAGGTCATGCGTTGTACTGTGTGTTATCTTTACATGATTTTACTATAGTAATGCTACACACTAAAACATTCCCTGACTATTCTCCTATTTGTAATGGTAAGGGATGGACAGTCAGTTTATTGCGCACTTGCGTTTGAGCAACTTTAAAGGGGGGGGGGGGGGCGGTGGTGTGGTTTAATTTGCATGTTCAAATAAATCTTAAAAGGGAAGTTTTCAATAATAGCAAAAGTATATTACAAGAATGTTCAGAGCATTACAGGCAAGAAAGAAAAAAGTATTCTTACAAAGAAGCCCACAGATGCCACTTTACGCATGTATTGACAATTTTGTGTCGTTTTTATTTTATTTTTAGCCTCCCACTAGTCGTTCTCTATAGCTAGTGTCTTAAATTATGGAATCTATCAATACCTGACAAACAGCACTCGAATCGGTTTCCTTTAATTAATTTGATGGTGAGAACGTCAGAGCTTAGTTAAATCGTTAACGTTAACTGAAACATATATAAGCCAATTTAGAAGGATTACACGACAGCTCTTTTTAAAGGGATAGTGTATCTTTTTGGGCATTTCTTAAAGTCAACGGTATCCCCCACTCCCTCCCCTCCCCCTCCTCCCCCCCTCCCCCCTCCTCCCCTCTCAATATGCTAGAAAATCAAAAATGGTCACAACTGCTCAGAGTTCAACAAACACGTTATTGTCACCCTCAAAAGCTATTTTATTATCGAGGCATTTATAAATGTCTATTTTAAATCCTCCTCTCTACATAATATCTGGAGATAATATGGATGATCAAAGCCTTTAGGAAAGTACTTTTTGGAGAACTTTTAGCAATTTTCAGCTAAAATTGCTCAATTTTGGGGCCACTTCTGATAACCTTTAAAGTAGATCTGACTTTCCGTGGTCTATAAGTTAGCCATTTCTTGTGGTCAAAAGTGGTCAGTCTTAGGAGCGTTTTCTGATTGGGTTACTTTAGTCGTTTTGGCTTTTGATAAGAAAAACAAGTATTAAGAAGAGTATCATCCTTAAATCCTCTATCCCCTGCGCTTCTTCCACAGCCCCCTCCCCAGCTCCATCCCCAGCTCCCTCCATCAGCCTCATCCCTCCCCAGCCACTCCCCAACCCCAGCCCCCTTACCCATCCCTGGATCGTATGTTCCTGTAAAGATGCTAAGCATATTTAAATTCTTTAACCAAAACTTGACGTGAACACTAGGCTGATGTAAGATTGAAAATTTTGAAATACAAATAGCTAAAAAACTGATTCAAAATTGAAATAAAAAAAAAGGGATTCGTAGAAACAATTTAAATAAGGATTCCATTACAATTGTATATATAATTTAAGCAATATTGAAAAAAAAAATTAGTGTGGAAGTTTGAAAAATATGTTATAATCATAATTTGTAATTAAATTACAAAGTGACGTCACCATGACGTGAAATATCGTACAGCAGTTTCCCACTACGTAATAAGAGTATGTTGAGGTCGGAAAATTGGGACAAATATGCAGACCTTGGCCTAATTGAGGTAAAAATAGGAAACCCATCCGTGGTTGGATCATATATGTTATATAGTGTCGAAGACACACGCGCAGTAGTGTGACAAGCACGGTTAAGGTGTAACAGTTCATTGCACAAATTTAGACGATTTTGGAGATCAACAACTTAAACGGTTGATGGGAACTAAATATAACTAATGAGTCAGTGCTGGTACTCATTCCATATATATAAGACTTTCTTTTACTTGTATTCACCCTCATGAGTTTTGTACCCCGTATGATGCGCGTACTCATACCGGATGCATTGTTTGGAGATTTTAGTATATATATATATATATATATAGTACAGGATTAACCAGGCTACTGGTTCTCGCGCGATCTCGTATAATGTGACGTCAGGCTGGTAAAGGGAATTGTGCTTGTTCTTGTCCTCGTGCTACTGTTGTTGTACTCGCATTACACAACTGCCTATTACCGGTATCCTTCTAGCAGATCGGCTAACCGGGTTTTAGCCAGTGAAAATAGGTCACATTTAATCAACCATAACTCGAGTTAGGAATTAGATATTATAATAATATATATATTATTATAATACATATATAAATATATATATTACTCTGGATCATATATATATATATATATATATATATATATATATATATATATATATATATATATATATATATATATATATATATATATATATATATATATATATATATAGAAGGAAAAGGAGAAAAAATACGTAAAGACTTACATCAAGACAATTTACGAGATTAAATTGGACGTTAACGACTTAGGCATATGTAATAAGCATAGAGTGACGTCATAATAACTGGTAAAAACGGAATGATTAATTTGAAACCGTATGCTTAAGTAAGAGATCATTTTCAGCTCGACATTCACCATTGCATGCGACAGAATGTTTTAATTTGAATTTGTGCCTGTATATATACTGTAGTATACGTATAGACTGGTCTATATGCTTACATTGCATATAGCCTATGTATGCACAGGGAGGAGGGTGTGTGTGTGGAGGAGGGGGGGGGATACCCAATAAAAGTCACTGAACTGATGACATTTGTAATAAAAAACTACATCTTTTATGCAAAAATACGAAATTGGTATGTTTTCTCAAAATAATATAAAAACAAAAGTCAACAGTGGAACTTTCTTTGAAGAGCCCACGGCCATTTAAAAAAAAAAAATCTGATACGTGATAAGTGAATGTTTCCCGGAAAACTGAGTGACAAGTAAATAAATGATAAATCTATCATGCATTACCAAGGCAAAAGTCACCGTATTTAAATTTACTGTTTAAATTTAAAGATCTTGAGACACCTTACCAGTATCTTTACTCAACGTATTAACACTGACATATAAACCCATAGTAATGTGTGGCGGTTCATGATGTGTTGAACAGTGCACGGTATACCATGTGCAGCGTGTACTGGGTGTATGCGTGTTGTTATATGGTAAGGTAAGGTATACATCCGGAGGTCCCAATATAGCTTTTTAGTTTAGATGGTGTATGTTTATAATTAAATTATTTTTTACCGTGAAACTTTTCCATTTATCAACGTAGTTAAATATGGTGTTGCCAGAAGCAATATCAAACAAAATTAAGTGACAATTAAGGAAGTCATATAAACATTTACGTACATATTAGAACAATTACCTGAAACATATTTATATCTTAAACTAAATTCCCTGTGCAAATTAATTTACGCACAATTAAAAAAAAAAAAAAAGACTTTCCCGCCAAATTAGCATTTCTGTTCACGCGCCAATGCACACTACCTTGAGAATGTACAATATACATTGTAGATACTCAAGTTAAAGCTTTGATGGTACATAAGTGCATACCCTATAATGGTGATCTCAATGACAGAGAGATTGTTTATGTGGGCATGTGGGCATACTCTTAAAAGAGCCCTTGAGAGCATGCTTAAGTTCTGACATCCTCAGCTCCCAGTGTGGTTGACGTCGATACCGCAAACTCACAATTAACTAATCACTATCTTTCCTTTACCAAACTTGACTCACTCGTGAGTCTTTGGTTAACTTGATATAAACTAAGATAAATAAATGTATAAATAAATTTAAAAAAACAGAAGGCGAAATAAATAAAAAAAATAGCGTGGGCAATCATCCATACATTGTAATAGATGAAGCACAATATAGCAATAAAGATCATTGATATATGTGGATGGATATAATGTCTGTGTGCTTGTCAGATGGGGGGCAGGAGAGATGGAAGTGGGGGGGGTCACCAGTGGGAAATACTGACTGGCGGGAACAGTAAGCTTAAAAGGCTAAAACAGAGGAAGAGAGGGGAAACATTTTGATTTTCTAGAATTCCCCAAATGAACCAATTAATATTAAGCATTAAACCGTGACTGATTTGACACGATTCTTCTTCAAATATGATTTTTGCGGCTAAATATGAAATTTGGAAATTTGATCGTATTTGTTGTTTTTTTCTTCAAAAAGGATTGTTTCACTTTTAAACTAGATTAGTTATCCGGTATGTATGAGAGTAAAGTGGGAAACACATGGTGCAACGAGTCCTTCAGAAAGGACAATATACAATCTCTCTATCTATATATATATATATATAGGGTCTTATATTTCAACGTTCGTCACCGCTGCCCCGATGTACAAGCATGTTATACCAGCTAACTACAAGCATGTGCATTTGAGCTAAACTATTGAGCCATCGATGTTCTTCCCACCCTACTAATCCCGAAACGTCTTATATAGGCCTATATACTTACTAATACCTTCAAGTTTGCAAACTTTTCTTTCAGAGTTTAAAGAATGCGGTAATCGATTGTATTATGTGTTGGGTTAAATAGATCGATACTTTACGAGGTTCACTCAAAAGCAGTTGACATATCTCTGGTCGGGGAGGAATAGATGTCTGGTGTATTAAACCACAATAGAATTGTCTTTCTGTGGTTGAATGGATTCGAATTAAGCCCACAAACACTCGTAGCTAAATGTCCTAACCACTTTCAAATTGCTGGTAAGAGACACTCTTTAGACCTCCGTGAGTTGGCCTACACCAAGACTATAAACGGAGATAACGCTAATAAGACTATGAGGCGTCTTGTGATTGTTATATGTACGTGGGTGTTGTTGTTTTCACTGGCTTATGTAACCGCTCTTTTCTCTCAAAGATACCCAACAGTTTGCTATGGCAATAGATAGGGTTGTTTGTCATATATGGACGTACTCATGGACGTTTTAACCTCTTTCAGCATAGCTTAACGTGTAGCATAGCATATCATAAAGTAATGTAGCATAACATACTGCAGCATAACAAAACATTAACACACCATAACATATCATGACATAACATAATGTAGCATAACATACTGCAGCATAACAAAACATAACACAACATAACATAATAAACTATAACATAACATAATGTAGCATAACATATTGCAGCATAACAAAACATAACACACCATACCAGATCATGACAATATAATATAATATAATGTAGCATAACATATCATAACAAGTCACAGTATAGCATAGCCTACAAGAGCGTAGTATAACATAATAAACTATGGCATCATAGCATCACATTATAGCACTACCCAACATTGCATTGGGTATAGCAAATAACATAACGAAACACAACGTAACATGACAGACTATTGCATAACAAGGTTAACGGCAGTATTTAAAATGCACAGTTATGAACACGTCCTCATAGGCTTTCCCGTTATTGCCCTCTTTGGTAAGGGATGAACACGTATACTAGGTATATAGCTATTCCATTTCCCTATTATTTACTACTTGAAGGTAAGCCTCGGGGGTTGCTAGGACGGGGGAGGGGTGGGGGAGGAGGAAGCTTCCAAGATAAATAACCCTTTTTCTTGTTACTTTCAATAGTACATATAGTTGAGTTCATCTCTAATTGCTCACAGGACATTTTAAATTTGTCATTGACATTAACGGCAAGAGTAAATTGGTAAGAGGTCCTTTTTATTCCTGGACCGAATTTTTCATTTTTGTGCCTTCCAACTTTGGTTCTACGATCTATTTATCTGACGTTGAGCCCCCCCCCTCCCCCTCGTCCATCCCCACTATCAATGGATTAATATTACGCTTGTGATATCGCTCAGGTGAGGAACACCCCTTTGATATAGCACTCTTTTGTCAATGTATAAAAGACAGCAACATTGTATTGAGTGGTGGTAAATATTTGAATCTCTCAATCGTTATAACGGTGCAATCCATTAGCTAATTAAAACTATAAGGCTTATACTCCAGAGGTATAAAATTATGTTAGAAGCTGAACATCTTGAAAAAACAAAACCAGAATAGTTACAGAAAAAGTAATACCAGTTAGAAGGGAAAGTTGTCAAGCTTATTAAGCTTGTCAACTTTCACTTCTAACAATCAATTGCCAAAAAAAAAGGAATCCTCTATTAAAAATGTGATTAATATCATAACATATATCTGAATTTGTATGGGAGATTTTTTTTGTGTGTGCAATAGAATCAAAAACCAATTCCGTCTATATTCATATCCATCACTAAAAGAATGAATTTAGGAAGAATTCTAGTCTTTATTTATTGCATACCACAAAAGAAGGAAAAAAATGAAAGCTGGTATTACATACGTTTCTGTAACTATTCTGGGTTTGTTTTTCAAGATGTTCAGCTATTTTGCAATATTTTATATTTGGAGTGCTCCTTTAAGGCTATATAGATGAGACCATCAGCCTTTCATTGCAGGCGTAAAATGTTAATCCAACGTTTTATAATATTCATATTAACTCAATCAAAACATGTTCTTTAAACTTTATATCAACAATTAGAGAGCACCTATTGGTGATACTCAACACCATTTGGCCCAGTTCAATTTGTAACGGACTGTAAGCACGTTATTTGAGGACTTAACATGTCTCATATTTTCTTATCGGTGTCGTGTTGTTACTAAGGAAGTGACGTAATGGTCAGTATATTAGACTGAGTGGTTCAGCCGCTTTCATAGATGAGCCTCAGGTCCTTAAAGGATCATTTCTCTCTCTAAAAAAAAAAATTAATGTCATATTAGTAGAACCAGGACTACAATGACAGTACTCCCAAACGGTCTACAAAAAATATTAATTTTGTGCCTTTAAAGTCATTTTATAACAATAATGATTGAAAATAACCTGGCGTATTGTCTCTTGTTCTATGAATGATATTGTGAGTAATAATATACGGCATATAATGTGTTCGTAAAATTTGGCGAACACATGCGACAGATCCTTTAAATGTTAACATACGACGCTAACACATTTCAACAAGCTTTTAAAGTCAACAGTCTTTTCTCTAAACGCGAATTTGCCAAAAAACAGAAAGAGAGAGGGAAAAAATTGTTCAATTATATTTTAGAGATGTTTGTTTTGATAGCTGAAAACAAATACAGAGAGATTAAACTAAAATATTAGACGAAAAAAAGGGGGCCAGTGAACAAGCTAAATTAACGTTTACCTTATCTAGACAAGAATCTTCGTTGCTAGGTCACAGTTAAAAAAAAAAAAAAAAAAAACTCGAAATTACCTCAAATTAAGAACGACACACTCCGTTAACTGCCAAGACACAATTTACAGAAGAGTCGAAGAGCGGGAGAAAGATATATTGAAAGTAAGATAAAAACAAAAATAATAATCGCAAAAGAAATTAACAAAATATTGTGGTTTTTAAGTCGGATTTGAGACGAATTTTGATTTTGAGAAGTGAGAGAAAAGGTGAAAGAAGATGGATAGGTTTTGTGAAAAGATTTCATTAAAAGGCGCGAGTCACACACTAGTGCGTTGTGTTAGGTTTATTTCTTTGTATATGATATGTGATAATTCTACAGGAAAGCGTTCGGAGTGAAAAGGGGGAAGGACGCGGGGGGGGGGGGGGGTTAGGGCGAGATATTTACAACTTTGGATTTACCGCAATTTGTCAAAACCAGACGCAAAACCGTAATATATTAAGCTGATTGTCATAAGGGAGGCTGAACGATTATAGTGAAAAATAAATACGCCGATTCAGAGGAAAAAATATATTTGATTATCAAAAAGGATTACATGGATGGGTTGAGCCCTGAGGTGAGTGGTACCAAGAGTGTTAATGATATCCTGAAAGAGGGTACAAGGAAGGGGGGCGGTGGGAGTTCCCGAAAGTGCGGGCTGTTGGGGGCCAGGGAAGGTGCACGTGTTATAGGAAATTATTTAGTTCGCGAACTATACCACCTTTTTAATTCTGTTGGTAAAATCATGTTGAAAGAAGAAAAGGTTTTTGACTAGAGAATTCATCTAATTTCTATTTTCTAATAATCGCTTTTAACCTTTCATCTTCAATGCTCATATACAGTCCACATTGTACCTAATAGCGGCAACGTTTATAAACCCAATCTGTACAAGACTTGAAGTATCCAATAACGAATCAGTTAAGGAAAGGCATTCACCCCCCCCCCCGTCCTTCAAGTTAAACTGATTATCTCTAAGCTCTATTGATCTGCTTACTCTCACAAAGTAGAACCACATGATAGATGTATTGGCGTTCTTTTGTTACGAATCAGTGAAGTATTTTTCAGAAATGACTTCCCATCCATGTAATATATGCTATATGTGGTAGGTTTTATAAACGCATGTCCTTCGATTCCCATACAGGCACTTCTTGGTCCAATTAGGGAGCTGCTACGTTAGAGTATCAGCTCCCTGGTCCAATCTTATCTCTTCTCGTGATGCCAGTTTGTTAGATGATATGGACAGGGAAGGGGTGGGGAGGGGTGGGGTGATACATCAGTCACTACGATAATGTTGCCGTCATTCATATACAAAGCCAGCGTGACAATAAGGAAGCAAAGAGCGGGGAGGGGGGGGGGGGAGGCGAGTGAACTAAGGCTGCGACATAAATATATTTTAGACTCGCAGCAAATATCGAAACTCCCGTCCAGATATTTCACGAATATGAAAAAGTTCAAACGTTAGGATCTTAGGTATAGTTCAACCCCCCCCCCCATCTACCTATACTTATCCCTCGCCCGTCCCTCCCCCACACCCAAGTTGCTTTGAAAAGAGAAAGTAAGTCATATCTTACGTTTCAAAGTAATAACGTACTGTTAATACAACAAAATATAATTTAACATGCAGCACGCAGTAAGAGCTCCATATAGAATTTAGCTAAGGCTATAATAAGTTAGGTTAATTACCACGTTAGGTTACCGTATGACTCCCACGGTTAGGTAATACATTGAACTCATAACTTACCCACTGACGCGTGGAGCATGAAAGTATAGGTTGTATAGTACAAAACAAAAGAAAATAAATAAAACAAAAGTAAATAAAAAAGAATAAGGCCCAAATTAAGAATCTTTTGTAATTATTAAAGGCCACATATGATGTAAACTTACATATCTTTCTGCGATATTTCATTTTATTCATAAAGATTCTTCATCAGAAAACCAATTTATATATTTCATTCTCTTCATGAGGTTGCACAGCCGAGCGACGGCCTCTCGCGTTGCTATGTATAGGCTATATATAGTTATCACATAGTCAGAAAATGTTAATTGAACAGGTTCGCTATCATGCATATCTTGGAACGGGATGGGGCCGTTACGGTTAGCTAGATAACAAAATTACTCGTGAGACAAAGACCAAAAAAAAAAACGTATTTCTTCAATTTCTGGAAAGGTGATCTAAATTATTAAACAGATTAAAGGAGCAACGAAAAAAAAATACAAAGAAACATAAGAGAGAATACAGATATATAGTTGAAATTGTGTTTGCTTATTATACCTGCGAAGACCATGCATGGTCTTAATTCGAATCATTCACGTGTGTAAACTAAATGCCTAATTTCTGATGAACAAAGATATAACATTGATTTCCCTTGGGTATCTATTTTCTTTAATTTTTTTTTATAACGAAAGAAATGATTGCTAAAACTTTAATTAAGTTTAAACAAAAGGTACGGAATTAACCACAAAAGAATATTTAAAAAAAATATATCTTGATTGCGTGATGTCAAGGGGAAAAAAAATTGTAGGGCGAAATATTTGATATAAAGTATAAGGGTATAGGGCCAATGTCGTTCTAAATGCCTTTTTTTTATTGCCAGGTTAGGGGGGGGGGGGGGGCGTTATGTTAACCATTGGATGCTGGCGTTCCATAGAAATTTTATAGTTTCACGCTGGCTTCCTACAGAATCCAACCCATGGAAACTTTACGAGATCTAACAAAAGAGAGACTTGATATTTTAATTCAATGTTTATTGGTAATTCGATCTGATTATTTCGCTCAATGACTCTTCGATTCATTCTTGTTTAACCCGATCAAAGTATTTCCCTCAGAAGGAACTTTATGGAGTCAGACTTTGATACAATTATCTGCCCCCAAA
Organism: Apostichopus japonicus; assembly: GCF_037975245.1. Taxonomy (NCBI): domain Eukaryota; kingdom Metazoa; phylum Echinodermata; class Holothuroidea; order Aspidochirotida; family Stichopodidae; genus Apostichopus; species Apostichopus japonicus. The sequence goes on from NC_092572.1 coordinate 24,545,033, forward strand.
AGCGGAATTTTCAAGCGTTCTCTTTGTATGTTACATCATAATCATCACCACTGGTCCCACTGGCAGACGCCAAACATTTACTATTCCTCCGTCTACGATAAATTAATATGTGTCTTTTTTTTCTTGTATGAAGATTTAAATGTATGCAGATTTAAATGTTTATGTACAAGTGATTTATATACCCGCTACTTTTCTGAAACACATTGCTTATTTATACCGACACTATTATCCTACTTTGGAATTTGAAGAGTTGCCAAATTCTCTTTTAAATTTTGCGATAAGACACTTAACAGCTCTCGTGCTACTCGTCCGATGCTTCATTTAGGAATACCGTTACGTAATAACAACGTATAAGCTCCAACTTATAAAGTTAAAAAACGCGGTATTGGTCAAACTCCATGCGGCGTAAGTAACCTGCTTCCGAAAATCTCCTTATATAAAATCTTGAAATGATTAAATGAAAGCCAAATGGAATACCCTTGAAATGTTGTAAAACAGATTAGGTTAATCAGATAGAACGACTGTGGGTATAAGTCTATGTAATATAGGCTTGCAGTTAAAGCCGCATGCTGTGTTCAATCGATAACACAGCTTGCAACATTAACTATTACACTAAAATACTCTATTCAGTCCAAAGAGTGACTCTATTACTCTTGTATAGATTTGACCAGGATGAATCACTCCTTTTGAGAAGTGGAATTTCACTTCTAATGAAGTGTGCATGGTGGTGGTTTCACTCACTCTATTTAGAACTAAATGTGTAAGATTTCGCTCTTAAATTGTCAGTGGAATGGTGCACCATGGACGCCCACCCCACAAATAGTAAATGTGCTACGTTTTTGGAATTACATTGATAGTTTATCGAGTGTTGCATTAGGCAAGTTCACACTTGTTTTTATTTTTATATTTTTGTTCTTTTTCACTGGAAGATCTCAAATTAACGATAAATTACCAAATTTCGTAGGAATTTGACCAATTTGTTTTCCATAAACTTTTTGTTACACTGATTAAAATGGCCAAAATAGATAGATGAACAAATACGACGTTCATTAATGAATATTGAACAGACTATATGCAAATTAGCTGCCTTATAATGGGGGTTTTATGACGTGCAGAAACGTCATCGGATATATCGCATCCCAGTTTGCTCAAGTATGAGTGAACTGGCCATACAATGCATTACTCAGATCGGCGTAGGATGTTTAACTTTAAAAATGCATCTGTTTTAGGTTCAAAAGTTGACCTGCATTATTTTTAAAATTTATTGGTTCGCTTTTTTTTTGTGAGGGGAGGGGCGGGGTGGGGGCGCTAAATTATCGTCTCCATTTATTTTTAGGATAGTAGGCGATACTTTGTTACGTATTCATCGGGAGTTTTATGATTCATAAACATATTCACAAACTTATTTTTGAAGTATCACATGACGAATGAGTGGAAATTACAAAAAACAAAATGAAGAAGTAACCAAGCATAATTATAATTGATGTTATGACGTTAGTCCTTTGTGTAACATAAATTTATGATCCACAAACATCATTTCATATTACGTTAATTTTAATAATGATAATCATTTAAAAGTCGTTTAGTCTTTTCACCCTCGCCTTATCAGTGTCAATAAATAATGTACAATAATATCACACATACCCTTAAAAAAATAAAATACACTCTTTTACCTTGAAAATGGCAGAAATTTATTCTGGCAATTTGCCTGCCTCATTTCTGGTCAACCTCGACGCTTGACACAGGTTTTAACTTCATCTTGTCATATGTATCCAAGCACTTAATCAAAGAGAGAGGTTTAAGATCTTGACGAAGAAGAATAAGGAGGGAAAAAAAGACTGTATTAAACACAGAAGCATTTCTTACAAGCACCATCGGAGTAACATAATTTGGCGGTCTCGCGGCAATAAGCGAGAAGCAAGAAAATAGTTGGCGCGCTCTTCACTTAGTACGGATATCTCTAAGTGCCATTTTTGTGTGTTGCTACTTATATACTAAAGTATACCTGGTCCAATGTGTCCTGTCTATGGAAGGGGCATGGATGGATGCACATTTGAGATGTAGTCCAAGAAAGACTCAGATGTTATAACGTTAGGCTTCATAGGCGAACACGGAGAGAGTACACAAACTTATCTTTGAACAGTATTACCGTGGCAATAGTCCTGAAGGCTACCAGCGTCTTACATAATCCGAGACTAAAGACAGAGATAAATGATTAAAGTTGAAACAAACTGCCCTATGTTGGAAACTTAAACACGCAATATATTAGACACTAGGTTTTGGTATGAAAATTACTTATGTAGAAATTTGAGCTTAATTTTTCAAAACCTAAAATGAGATTAGTTTTATATTTATATTTGACATATACGCAACTATAGTTATTTGTTATTCATAATTCGTTGCTGTAAAATCAGCTTCGTTTTCTCTGCCAGTTTTTTCGTTTGGTATTTGTGAAAGTCACTCAAGGACGGGCTATATTGTGTTCTTTTCGTGAACTGTGCTTTGACGACGCAACCACACTGAAATAATGAAGTAATTGTTTTCATCAAAGATTTATAAGCAAGAGAAAGGGAGACAGAGAAAATAGAATAAAAAAGAAGAAAAAAAGGAAAGAAGATAGCCACATAAGCAACAAAGAACGACTGGTATTGAATTATTGAATTTGAGTTACACTCTCAATCTGAATCTGTACTATTTTGACAATGGTACGCACATACCTCCGTAATATCGGCGCTTAGCTGCAGCGCAATTTCATTAGCGAAATTTACGACACCTCAGCAGTAGAACCCTGATTTACACTGGAAAGTCTGAAAGATTTTAATGTTTTTGGAAGATCTGCACGTTTTAATGAAATGAGTTTTGACGGCAAGTTGCACTTCGTCGTGCCATAATCAATCCCTGTTTGGCTTTAACCTGCGACGTGTATTTGCGCTTAATGAAAATTACGTCGTGTCGGGTTACAATCTACCTCAAAGTTTCGAATCTTGTTTAAAAGTGACATAATGTACCCACGAGTTTAAAATGGAAACTGAACCAATGAGTCTGTAAGTGTGAACGAGTATGTCAAAGAATTTTCCAAAAAAAAAAAGGAAAAATAAAACAGAGAGAGAATAATTAGAGGAGAAAATAGAAAGAGAGACAGAAAAACAGACGGAGATGAAGAGGGGAAAAGAGAGAGAGAGAGGATGGGAAAAAAAGACGTCTCGTGACGTCATGCGCCCACACACTACATGTTTAGTAAGTTTATAATTGTGACAGAATATGTCACAACTTGAAGATGGAGATAGAAGCAGATAGAATGGAGAAACGATCACGTATTGTATACAGTTAGAATTCTCTTAAAGTGTTATAAGCGGTGATCTGTAAATTTGACGGGATATGTCACGAATTTCACCATGATCTATTCTGACGTCAGGCAAATCAATGCAAAAGTATTAACGGCCTCTTTTGGGTTTTTTTTTTCACTTTTTTTGGTTCTGATAAGATTCGGGGTACCCAGATTGCTCAAAAGCCTCAGAAATGAATGCAATAGATCACGTGATGCTCGATAATAACTGCGACAGTTAACTTGATCTGTAATTGTGACACTGATTATTTGTTATCGTGGCAAAAGGATAATGTAGTTGTGACAGTATATGGTGACCTGTATTTGTGACAGAAAATTTAGCTCGTTGTGACAGTAAAGATTTTTAAATGTGACGAGTCAGATATGTAACCGTGAGAATGCAAAACCCTGCAAATGTCACAATGCGGATGACAATGCGGAAATATGCGAACGTGACAGTCGAGATATGTGATGTGACAGTAAGTATCCGATGTCATTGTGTGTGATACTAAAGATATGTAGGTTGTGACAGTTACGATCTGTGATGGGCAAAGAGTGATACGTAAATTGCGACATTGCAACAGAAAGTGCAAATGTCACATTAAAGATCTGTAACTGTGACAATGCAAAGCTTTTTTTTTGTGAATGTGACATTAGGGATCCGTATTGTGACAACGAGATATATAAGTTGTGACACTAACGATCTGTACAGTAGAAAGAGTAATACGTCATTGCGACATTGCAACAGAAAGTGCAAATGTCACATTAAAAACCTGTAGCTAGTATGACAATGCAAAACCTTTTTTGTGACTGTGACAGTAAATATTCGTAGTTGTGACAACGAGATATGCAGTTATGACAGTAACGATCTGTAAGTGTGACAATAGAGATAAGTAATTGTGACAGCGCCAAAAGATTTATAACTGCGAGAAGTGACATTAAAGATGTGTGAATGTGGCAGCAATTGTGAGACGTCTGCAATTGCCACAGTGAGGGTCCGTTATTTCGGCAGGAAGACAGAGTAATTTCTAAAGGTCTGTAAATTGAACAGTGTAAATATCTCATTTTGTAAACCAAAGGACTATAACGAGAAAACTAATTTACTGATTTTGTTTGTATTAATCCACTACAAGAGAAACTAACCAAGTCGAAAAAAAGGCAATGAAAATTTAGCACTGTACAGAAGGAACCTAAATTATTATTTATTTTAGCATGGAACGAATGGGACTATGTAGTTTATATACCATTAAACTGGTAAGGTTATTTACCAACGTATTGTACGTTTTGTTTTACAGAGAGAAAATATTCAGCACGTGTATGTAACATTACACTAATGGTCACGCGTGTCAGTGAAGAAATCTAGGCATGTGATACTAACAAGTACACCTTTAGTACCCGACTACCAGTAAAATTCTCGTTTGTTAATTTGGAAGTAGCACATTTACTTAGCACGAGTACAATCAACTTTTCCTAGAATGCGGGTATACTCGTAAGGATTCAATCGCCAGTCAGTTTGAATTTACATGAATTATTACAACCACTGGTTATCAAAATTATCAGACAAATTCATAAGATCTGTCACCAAAATAAGTTCAGCAAAGGGCAAAAGTTTAGTAGGCCTTTTAAAGGTATAGTCAGTATAGGCTCCAAATTATAGCACGCTATATTTGCTAGAAGTTTTCCAAAAGTACTTTACTTGAGGTCTTTACTCTCCAAATTGTTCTCAGACATTTTTTAAAAGGAACACTCAAGATGACTGAATGTCCCCATTGACGAAAATTCCATCGAAGGTTGTAATAAAAACCAGTTAAAGAATTTTGACCAAAGGTGACCATATTTGAATATCTAGCATATTTGGGGCCAATACAATATACCTTGAAATATGTGGTATGATGATACCCGAACGCGTATTTTTTTTTCCCAGGACGAACGTGGGCATCGGCCAATCAATTCCCTGGATTCAAAACATGTGACGCTTTTTCAAAAAACATGTTCTGAATCTTTTTTCCTAGTTTTGACCCCAGATTATGAACGACAATCCTTCATATTCGTTGAAAGAGGATCCCTAACCCACTTTCTAAACCTTAACTCTGATTTCAAAGGAATTTGTAAATTCCTGAAAAACCTGAAACCCACGTTCGTCCTGGGAAAAAAAAATACGCTACCCGAACTGCTTTGTAATATGCCAATATCTTAAATACTTAGCCTAAACCCCCATGACTTTAAAAAACTAAGATATTCGGTATGAATTTTCAATATGGCAATAAAATAAGATTATATGTATATGCAATCGCGTCATTGGTAGAAATTTGAGAATATCTTTTTTTTTTGAGAAAAAAAAAGATTCCTTATTTAGGTTCCCGATTTGTGACCTACAAATCTCATGTGACAACTGAGCAGAATAGGGTGAATGAATTCTTTATCATGTTTTTAACCTTCCTTATATTGAAATAATAAAAAAAAGAGAGATATAGAGATAGAAACGTAGAAAAAGTGTGGATGGTTGGGGATGGGACACGTACGATGGTGACACTTTTCATCGCCAAGGAACTTTAGACTCTTCGACCATTATCAAGTTACGTCACACTACCGCGCAAGGGGAATGGCGACTGAAAAAATCTATTTCATTACTAAAAAGCGATTTAATTCCACCTTTCCCAACCGCAAAGGTATCCGTTACCACGTGAACTTTACCTCGTCTGTTATGTTCCGTCTTTGCATCAAGTTTAAAACAGATAGTTAAGTTCCAAAAAAAAAAAAATTAATACAAAAATTAATAAAAAATAATATAGATGAAAAAAAAGAGGAATGAAAAAAGAAAGAAAATGGTGTAAAGTCGTTCGCTGGGTCGTTCAATTCAGTCTCGTTTTGTTGAGATATAAATTTACTGGAATAAAAATTAATTTTATTTACTTATAATGAGCCAAATTTTAGGTGTAGGTTAAAATCTGTAATTGTCACACACGCACAAGAAAAAAAGAACAATGTTTTCTTTTGTTTCAATTTTCTGTAACCGTTTTAATATTACATAACTTTGGAAAAATTAAAATTGAAGAAAATGCTAAAGAATGTACTTGAAGTACAAATGATAAATAAGATAAAGGAAATTTATGAGATATATATGTATATAAATATACATAATATGATTATTAGCTGATATATATATATATATATATATATATATATATATATATATATATATATAAATATATATATATATATATATATATATATATATATATATATATATATATATATATATCAACTAATAATCATATTATCTATATTTTCTACCTTCTTAACTCAAAATACCCCACCCAATTCAATCCGTTCGATACTTCGGTTTTCGTCGTGTAAGCTCGTATCTACCGGTAGCCTATACATTTCATAACAAGGGCAGCAGCCCTGCAGTGAATATACCATCAGACCTTCACGCCGTTTCTAGTTGGCATGCATGCATATATATATCCAGGCTATGACGTCATCAAACAACATTGATTGAAGTATGCATATTGGTTACGTTACAGTAAATCTCAACAATTGCTTGGGACGCGATAAAGGTCTTTGATCACTTTTCTCATTTTCCAAATTGGTCCGACAAACTCTTGCTATATTCAGTCGCACTATCAGCGCGTGTTTTGTTTACTTTCAAATAGTTTAAAGGGAACGAGTCATGGCGTATAAACGAAAAAGACTGGGATACGATGAAGAGCTAATAAACAAAAATGGAATATTCTGCAATAGTTCCTTGTCATAATTATTATCTTTTTGATTTTTTGATTTTGGGGTTTTAATATATATGTATAGGGCCGGTTCTGTTGTTGTGGATTTTGAACTATAGGAGAGTTTAAAGTTTTGCTGATGGGGTAACTGGAATCGACTTATGTTTGATTGTTCAAACATTGCTAATTTACAAATAATTAATTGATTAATGGATTGATTAATTAATGAAATTAATCATATCTATTCTGATAAATGTGTTTACTTATGCAGTATATGGTTGTATTAGTCACTCGCATGGAAACAGAAAACAGAATGTAACAATAGAATGCGAACAATGTCACTATAATAATATCTTGATTATTTCGAGATGATACCTTATAGAAGAGTTCCAGGGAACACAAACCCAATCATCACCTCTTGGTTTAAATGACAGGGAACTTTGTGAAGAAGAAGTCATCCAAACAGAAAAGAAGTTTAAAGGTCATGTCTGGGAGATACCATTTTATAAATCTATGATGTCATTGGTGCTACCTCTATCTGACACATTATAATTTCTAGTTGCTTATCTTTCCATATTTTCTAGTTGGAACGTTACCCCTGTTGTTAAAACCGACGTCATTATTAAGTCATTTTTAGGGGTGCATTATTTTAGATTCAATGTGGGCACACCCCATCTTCATTACATAAAATAAACATTATAATAAACCAAGGAAAAAAAACCCAAACAATTAAAACAGATGTGGTTCGTTGATGTCATATTTAAACTTGATCAAGTCGTTCCACCTTGTGTGTGAATATACCTTAGCTCTATGTCTCCTAAATGAAGCTATTTGGGGGAAGTTGTCCATGACTGTCATCTCTATATGATATATATCTATGGTAATGGTTGGGTATGTATCTCCTTTAAGCTATAATATAATGTGTTGGAATCGAATCATGGAAGAATTGTGATAAGTTAGTTTAAGGTGTAACACAAGGTAAATATGCATACCTCCATCTTCTATGGGAGCGGGGTATAGTGTGGTATATATCTTAGATAGGGCTCTACCGCATGGAGTCGCTGCAGGCTTCGTGAGGTAAAGTAGCCTGTCTTTAAGATAACAAATTTACATTATGGTATAACGTATAAGCATCTTACAAATCTCTTTTACGAATGTACTTCAAAAAACAAAAACGAAAAAACCATAATTGACCGAAGCCAATTTGTGTAATTAACTTTGTATAACGAGATATCAGCATGTAATTTTTTTTTTTTATGTAGAACAGAGATACCACGGTTTCAATGTTAATAGTTGACTGCATTGTTTACCTATTTAATTGATTAATAAGTAGTCTGGGAACTGCTCACAGCCGTCGAATGAGAAACTTTAATTCAGTGCCATATCTTCATTAGTTGCTGTAAATTTTAATTAATAAAGACTGGCGGTGATAACAAAGAGGTGAATTTAAAAAATTTAAAATCTTAATTAGTCTGAAGTTACGAAAACATTAATCAAAGATTTTTTTGAACACTGAACATTTGTTGACGCATTGTCCCTTGTTAAGCTCTATCAAAAAAAGAAAAAATGGAAGGACTATAAGCGATATTAATATGTTAATTAAAAGTAACACAAGGTCAAGAAAATAATTAATAATTAAACTAAAAAAGAAAACAATTTTGGTTCCTATAGTGCAGGCTAAATTAATTAATCTTTCCTAAAATAAAAAAAAATATATACCAGAATTTAAGAGGTTCGGTAATTAAAACGGCTGGATGCGTTACTCTAGTATATATCCTATGAAGTTAGTTTCATTTAAACCCCACAAAATCCATTGTATATATATAGTAACACGATTATAAGCCCAAGTATCATGTTACCAAAAGAATGCATCTTTAATGTTTGCAGACATCATGATCCCAAGAAAAGTGTCCCTTCCGAGTACCCGGCTGGTCTACTTTTCTCTGTATTAAACAACATTTGTTTTCTAAAACGTTGAATTAACGATAACAATATAGTCTTGACTATAAATCTGTGTGTTTTTCCCATGTCAGAATATTTAAAAAGTTAACATATTTTTATAATTTAAAAATATATTTAGATTTACAAAAAAAAAAAAAAAAAAAAAAATATATATATATATATATGAAAAGATATGAAAAGGCAAGTGCTCCTCAACTTTCGTTTTTTCCCTTTCGCTTCGTTGTAATAAACATATGTCTCCCTAAACTCATCCTTATACTTCTCCAATGTATCTATAGTGTGCTATTGTGTAGTACCCCGGGTCTAAGGACACACTATACATACCGACATAGCATCAGCCTAAACTCATTCATAAATATATATATATATATATATATATATATATATATACACACACACACACACACACTCTGTAATTTACTCTAACTCGTAGCCACTTCCGATGATAAGGGCTTTGGGAATCCTCTTACCCAATAACAAGACAGCATGGCTGGTTCTTTATGAAAAGTATGAGTAAGCTACAAGAAAAGAAACAAAGAATAAAAACGAAGAAGAAGAAGGAGAGGGAGAAGAGAAAAAAAAGGTGAAACTAAAATCATAGCAAGGTTTGCGATAAGGACAGGATTTTTACCCCGTAGCATGGATTTATTCTCCTAATTTCCCAGGCGTGAGATAATTACAGACAGGTAACAGTAAAATTGCCTTCTCTCTTCTGATATAAGTTATGAAAAACCCTTGCTGTAATCTACCACGACGGCCAACTCGATTAAATTTCCTTGGCGGTTTATTTTCTTTGGACTTTTGCTTCTCCGGAGTCTTGTCTTTAAAGGATCGAGAGAGTAAGGGGAAGAGGAGATGACTTGGGGAGGAAAAAGAAGAAGCTGAAAACGAGATGGAAAACGAGAGAATGATCTTATTATTACTTCCCCCCCCCCCACATTTTCTTCCCTTTTTTGGTGTGTGGATAAGGTGCCATAGAAACTTTAATTTCATATGAACTAGACATGCAGATTTCAAGAGGTCGTTTACTTTTCGTCAGAACAATAGTAGAACAAGTAATAAAACAAAAACAGAGAATGATGGACAGAGAAGAGACAAAAGCATTATAACATCTCTTCATGCTGTTGCGAATGATCGGGGATATATCGACTTCTGACGTGCCTTGTTAATAGAATAACACAAAACAGATCAAGATCAGTATGTAAACATATATGTTTAAGTATATGTTTGAACATAAATATTATGTCAACATACTTATAAGGAGTACGGTATGTAACAAGTATATTTGACTATGTGTTTGAACCTAGAGATGTGTCAAACCACTTACATAGATAGATGCTAATATTATGTTTGAATATGTTTGAACATAAAAAGGCAATAATGCACAATTGACTATAAACCATTCCTTGTTTTTGTTTTGTTTTTAGTAAACAGATAAGATATTACTTTGCTTTTACAGGTTTCGTCACTTTATTTTGGTAATAACACATTTTAAACCGAATATTTGGAACTTATAATCCAAAAAGTATAGAATGTTGAACATGTCATCCGAAACATCATTTTGTTTATCTGTTTATGTTATATTTATGTTTTGATTTTAAGTTGGTTAAAGAAAATTGCGATGAAGGTGTTCAATTAATTGAAAAGACACAAAAAAGGCCGTAATGATTACGTATTGCTAGCAAAATAAAGTAGCGACCAAAATGATTTAAAGTGATAAACACGGTTGTTGTAAATATGAGCAAACAATTAAGAAGTTAAATTATGACCCGAAACTAGAAAATTAATATTAAAATATTCAGTGGTCGTCTAATTATTATTTCCTTGTTCAATGTTTATATATCTCTGCTGGAACAAACCACCGACTTTACTGACCGAAGTAACATATTTTTCACCCTTCAGGCGCCACAAAGCTACCGTACTTTCTGTTAAGTAATAAACGCGCATCACCATGACGAGGTTCCATTCTCCGATATTGTTCTTTCAAGCAAAATACGAGAGTGAGGGAGAGAAAGAGATTTAAGCCTTGCAATTTGTGGCTTACATGAACGAGATATCAATGTTGCACTATATAACTGACAATGTTTTCTCTCTAATATTCTTCCCCGAGGCGATAAGGGAAGTCAAATATTCTCGAAGAAGACGCTTTTTTTTTTTTTTCTTCGCTATTTTTTTTTTTTTGTAAAGCTTAATTCAACTTTATAGGCGATGAACACTGACAACGTATCACGATATGTCGAGGCCGAGGTTAAGGAGGAAATTTACAGCTCGAAATTAGACTAAGTTAGAGCATAAAAAAGTTAGTGAAAATTTGTGAATAGGTCACACCGTGAAACTTGTTATTAATATAGTGCAGACTATAGGGGAAACTGTTAATGTTATATTTTGTGCATCTAATACTTATATGTTATGGCATAACAAAACCCCAAAAAAGTACATTTCATAAGTGGTCATAGCATGTCAGTCTCATATTTTTCGTACTTCGTTTTCTAATATGTTATGACCATTTACATTTTGTTCTTATTTTAAACTTAAAGTCATAACATATTGCTTTTTTCTCTCCATTCGTCATACATACATCTGTTATATTGTGTGTATGTAGTGTTAATATGTTATGACCATATACATTTCACAATTTTATACGGATAGTCAAAACAAACTACTGTTAGATTGTGTTCGCTTTTGTTTTTCGTATTATATATAAATGTTATATTTTGTGTAGGTTTTCCTTATTCTAGATAAGTCTATCGTAGTTTCTTGTTTGGTTACAAACAACATGAAACATGTAAAACTGTAACATAAAATTCCGCCTGGTCGTATAGCAAAATATTTAGAGGGTGCCCTCACCTTGATTATTTATGACGTCACTCGTCAATCGCTGCGGATTGCGCAAAGCAAAATTGTAACTCTTTAGCCGCGTAAACAGAAATGTTTATTTAAACTCTATTTTGTATAGTATCATATACTTTGTTTTTTCCAACAAATTGCAGGGGCGCCATTTTTAAAAAAGTTCTAAATCTGCTTAATTTGCTATAATCTTATTCCTTATATGTGGTAACTGTTTGTTCATTTTCTTTTCATCCTTTAAAAAAAAAAAAAACAGTTTCCGATGAGAGTCTTGCAAACGAGCAACTGAAGGGTCCAGTTTTTGTCAGTGTGCCCCCGTCACGTTTCGATTATTCGGAAGACCGCGGCGGGAAACTCACGTGTAGTGTCTTTGGCAATCCAACCCCTGCCATACAGTGGGTAGATACTGAGGGCGTACTCATAGAGTCTCAGCCGAACATACGCACCGTGGACAGTAACGGGACTATAACCTTCCACCGAATCACGACTGGTAACTATACTTCCAGTGCTGGAATATACAGATGTATCGCCCGTAACGCTGTAGGCTCCATAAGAAGCCCGGATATCAGAATTAATGCAGGTAAGTTTAATAGAAAATGTATACCTCTGTTGTTTATTTATGTTACGTCATTTTGTTGTCCCCCGTGGGTGGGGATGCAGCATGTTTTTTTTATAAAGATGGGGGGTGTGGACTTGGTGTGGTTGCAGCCGACTCTGGGCCATGCAGGGTGTGTGAATATTATAAGGAGATATGTATCATTAAATCGTACATCTTACGTAAAATGTATGTATATATATGTAGATATATATACATATATGTGTGTATCTTTCTCTTTTGGGTCGCCAAAAATGTAAAAGAAAAACGGTTCTTGTAAAATTTGTTATTCGTTCATTTTATGTAGGCTTAGTTATGGGTTTTAACGTCTTATTTAGACTATAATTGAGGTTTGGCTATGATAACTGTTCATAAAACAAACCGGAAAAGGGTTATTGATCCTTCGGCCTCTTGAAGGACACTTAAGAAAACTAACAAACAACTAATCAATCCACCACGGGTCTTTCATTCTTTCAAAGAGACATCGAACCAGACACTTTGAAATCAGTTTCCAGTCGCTTGCCTTTTTTGTTTTCTTCCTCTCCTTCTGCCTTGTGACTCAAAGAAACGTAAACAGTTAAAGGAACCACTGAGGTTTTCCCAAATGTCCCATTTTTTGGTCTAGAAATTTGGGTAAAATTGTGGTAAATTGTTGTCACTCTCTTTATATGGTCAAATCAAATCCAAAGTTTTGGAAAGAGAGGAGGTTGTTGCATGTATCGCGGTTACGATGGTCAACAACAGAGTGTAAAGCACTGTTATATGGAACGCGAAGGGGGACACTTTGTGTGCCTATATATGAACAACACCGAACTGCCATGACAGGGACTTACTTCGAGCTGTGGTATACCAAAGCCTGTTGCACTGGAAGCATGGGACGAACACTGGCCCGAGAACCACCCGAGGTGAACACACACACGAGGTGAACGCATGAACAACGGTGTTAACTCTAACATAGACCACAACACGAGGTGAGCACAAGGGGAACATTGTTAACTCTAACACAGACCACTACACGAGGTGAACACAAGGGAAACATTGCTAACTCTGATACAGACCACAACACGAGGTGAACACAAGGGCAACAGTGTTAACTCTGGCACACAGCACACACGAGGTGAACACAGGGGTAACAGTGTTAACTCTGATGCAGACGACAACACGAGGTGAACACAAGGGCAACAAGTATTAACTCTGGCACACAGCACACACGAGGTGAACACAGGGGCAACAGTGTTAACTCTGATGCAGACCACAACATGAGGTGGACACAAGGGTAACAGTGTTAACTCTGGCACAGACCACAACACGAGGTGAACACAAGGGCAACAGTATTAACTCTAACACATACCACAAAATGAGATGCAGGACTGAGGCTTGCTCGAGGGGCTACAATGTAACGTGAGGGTTGGCCATGTATACTACCAACATTCAAACGAGCGACTAGTTGTCCTACAGTATAAACAATACAAATTATAATGACTGATTTCTCCCTTATCTTTCGAAGCTAATGAAGTCATCGTTACGGTTTGTGATTTTAGTAAGTAGCTTGCTTTAAGATGAAAGGAATTTCGTAAATAGACCGAATAGAGATATGCTTTATTATGACAAAATTAACAATCATAGATTAATACACGACTCTTTGAAACACAACGGCATTCGATGTTATACCATATATTATTTAATGAGTTTAAATTGTTTACAAGGACCTCGAAACTATTACAATGTGATGGGGTGGGGTGGGGGGGGGGGGGTGAAGACATTAAAGACACGGCTTGTCCAAACTTCAAAACATTGTGTGGGTGTGTGTGTGTAATCATAACGGGAAACCGTGTGAGTAATATCACACAAGAAGCTATAATACTTTCCAGCAACAAAACAACATTCCCCCCTTTTCGACTCTCAGATGAATTCTTATTATACATATACATATATATATATATATATATATATATTTTTTTTTTATCTTTACCAAAAACCAAGCTTATTGACTTATTTTTACACATCACTTCACGATTGATTTAGGGGATGGTAGTGCATTGTGGTGTGAGGGTCGTTCAATTCGCGGCTAGCTGGTATAGTAGACATTCCAGCGAAGGCAAATAAGGGGAACCGTGTGCAGCGTAGCATCGATTGGTTCAAACCGATCACGTCATCTAGTACAGACCTCAGGCTACAAGAATTCTGCTAATTACATTTCTCTCACCCTTTTCCACATTTCTCGTTCTTTGTTGTAGTATAGGATGATAATAGTCTCTTTACCATATTGTGGATGACTTTCAACTTTATTTGTGTTATAAACTACTTTGCCAGCTGGTTGGTATAGGACATTTTGACGTGACAGAACATTACTCATTTGTTTTTTTTTATTTTTCATTTGATAAAATTAGCAATATGATTTAGTTTTGAGTTTATTTGGAAAGTCGTGCTTATTGCATGGGACGTGAGCTAATGTCCCATTATTAAGTCAGAGATAATTTTTTTCTTCACAAGATTAAAAGTTGATCTTATTCCAATTTTTAGGACCGTTTACAACTATTATTAAGGGACATAAAAATGTCACCATGAACGGCTGTAAAACAAGGAGTGAAAAAAAAAACTGTAATATAAAAAGAAAGATTAAAAAAAGGAAGAAGATATTGGTAAGCGTCGAATACATTGTGATATAAAATGAACTAATAATACATAGCATTTCTTTGAATGGATAGTCTAGACGATTTTTTCTGGGGAGTGGCAAGGGAGGGGTGGGAGGGGGCTGATGAGAGTGGAGCATGTTATAAGCATCCTGGATAAATTTGCATTCAACCTCTACATATCGTTTTCGAGCTGACATGCGTTGTACCAAAAGTAAACAAATGTAGAAGCAAACAGGTGTGATGTCATAGATGCACACTGACATACATTTGGTCCATGTTTGTCTTTAAAATGTATTTCCTATTTTCTCCTATAAAATTGGTAATGTATTAACATAATGAAAACACACTAAAGTCATTGTGGGTATCGATAACATCAAATCCACTTAAGGAAAGTTGGAAACCCTAATCCAATTCAAAAGTCCAAACAATAAAGCGAAAAACAATATAATAATAGAGAAGAAACATTTTGCTGTTAGAGTACAACTATGACGTCAAACCTGTTTGCTTCAAGTTCACGACTTTACAAAACTTTGGAAAATTTCAACTATCAATATCTCGACAACGTCATGTATAGGAATTGGATGAAAAATTTGCCACTACTGTTGTATGACCACTATATGACCACATGACTATGACCACTTTTAGTATATAACCAATGGTAAGACCACGTGAGTTGACGTCACACCTGTTTGCTTCAAGTTCACTTACGGTACAAACTGACAATTTCAAATGTCAATATCTCGAGAATGGGTGAGTTTCACGTCCATCGTCATTCGGACGAAAATAAAGTTCAGTGCGGTTATTTTTGCAAACTTCAACAGTATACCGTATTTGTCAGCATAAACTTTGACAGTTAGTCCAGAGATACCCTTGCATGGGCCTCGCATTCCTCGGCTCCAAAGCCACCCCTTAATTTATAACAGGTTTTAATCCTCCTGCAGCCCGACCTTGCTCCTGTGTAAGGGCTCCTCTGGAGAGCAATGCTTCTGCACTGAGCAGGACTACTCTCATTGAAGATGACAATAATAAATAAATCATAAATAAAAAGTTGGGGAAATTAGTATTTGAAATTACATTTGTTTTTAACAGTTTGGATAAAATACCCGACCACTACTCATAGTACATAATACGTTGCCACGGTATAAAGGTGAACTACTTATATCCTTCCAAAACACTACAGAAAAACATAACGATCTTTGAAAATTAATTTTAATTTCGAGATCCTTGCATATACTCCAGGAATCCCAGTCATTACAGTCCAGAAAATTGCTTCAAAATGGACGGACAACTTTCTTTAGTTTTTGTATGTGATCAGAGAAAGTATGAAGACAGAGAGAAGAGACAGGGATTGAGAGAGAGAGATGGAAAGAGAGAAAGATAAGGAAAATGAAGAGCAGACAGGCACACGAGCTGATCAAAGCCCATGGCAAAATGTTGAACCGGAAGTTTGGGGGTACAAGCAAAAACAACAAAACAACACAGGGCTTTAAATATATTAGATCTTTACTGATTGTAAGAAGGGGGGAAAATGCTAAGCTGGAAAATTTACCGAGTATGGCTCTTGATATAATGGCGTGAACGTAGATTGTATATTTCGGAAAGAGTACAAAATGTATTGAGTTAACCACGAGTTAACCGTGGTGATGTAACCATGGTAACATGATCACGATTTGAATGAGTTATACCCTGTAATATTCAGTTATAGAAGAATACAAATTAAGTATTGATGATGATGATGATGATGATGATGATGATGATGATGATGATGATGATGATGATGATGATGATGATGATGATGATGATGATGATGATGGTGATGGTGGTGGTGGTGGTGATGATGATGATGATGATGATGATGATGATGATGATGATGATGATGATGATGATGATGATGATAGTATAATACTAATAATATTAGTATTAGTAATAGTAATAGTAATAGTCATTGTCATTGTAATTGTAATTGTAATAATAATAAAAATAATAAATATCAAAAATATCAACAATAATTATGATTACATTGTAATAATGATATAGTATCGCATTGGTTAGAAAAGCACTAGAAAGTCAATAAAAAAACATACAAATATACAATAACACACACGTCCACTCGCACACTCACACATACACTTTAATTGAAATGACATTGCAGAGGTTATATCCAGGGACTTCATTTTCAGGGTCGAATATATCTGCGAAGTTCAGTCTGATTGTTCCCTTGAAGAAAGAAAAAACAAAACAAGAAAAAGAGAAAAGATTTTTTTTTCAGTTAAGAGTTGGCTACACACTGGGTTATTTGCTCAAAATTACGTTTTATTAGGAAGCTACCCTGGTATGCGATTATGATCGATAGGAGTATGTCGAAATTACAAATGGTTTCATTTATAACTTTACTTGCTTTTGAAATTGCCTGTATAGTGGCGGATAAACGTTCATATTGTGAACTGGTTGCCATGGTTGTACCTTGCTTTGACGGAGGGGGGGGGGGTGAGTAAGGGTTCAGGCAGACAATGGAATTGGGGAAAGGAAGGGGTTGGGGAGGGGTGGAGGTGGTGGAACAATACTAGACCTAGATAGTTTTCAGACAGAATAAATGATAGTTATTAAATAATTGGAAAAAAAAGGAATCTTGTAGATGGCGTAAATTACAACCAGGGGTGCAATAACGCATAGCCTATTTCCGGTATAATCGGGGATGGGGAGGGGGAGTTAGTTTAGGACAAAATATTAAAATAAAAATTAATTATGTACAGAACCTATATGATAAACAATTTATATGTACGGTACAACTTAAACAGTCGAAAATTCATCAACAATATTTCAAAAGTTATATATCGCCATTTTGCATTTGCTAAGCAATAATTAATTTCACCGAAATTCCTCAAAAGGGGACCGGCCACCCATCTTCTTACATCCCCTCCATTGGACGACACAATATCTTAGCTTACCCGCTCCCCCCCCCCCCCCACCCCCATCCCTCTCCGCGACCGTACAGAAATTGTGCCCCTGGTTACAGCTATCAAATTGATTTCAGCTATAAAGTAGATTACAGATATAAACTTGATTGCAGCTAATAAACTTGCAAAATTAAACACTGTAAATAATAATTGACCTTTTGTTTCTGTATTTTGTAATCAAATTGTATTTCATGAAAATTTGTGACTTTCATTGTTTAAAAACGTGTCTAATTTCTTCCATGATCAGATTTTTCTTTGTCTGTCATTTATTTTATTTTATTATTATCTGTTTGAAATGTATTAATATTTGATAGATTACATCGTCTCAATCTAGTTAAGAAACTATATATACGTATATACATTGGCCATAATAATACACTCTATAGACACTGTCCATGCACTTTGGTCTACATTTTTAGCGGCGTAATTTCATCCCGACATGTAACTCCGTAAGATTTAAGATTAAAGAGAGAATCAAAAAAAAAAAAAAATAGGAGAGAGATATAGATTGAGAAAAAGCAAGAAAGTAAGTAAAATGAAATAAAAAAAAAAACCCGCGAAACATGAATAAAGTCCCTAAGAGAGCAAGTTAAGAGACGGATTCAGTTATTATGCCCATGGGCTAAAGCCACTCGTGCCTGTGCCTAGCGATACTTTACGCGGTATTTTGTTCCCATTTTGATAAACTCCTCCCCAAGAATTTAAATGAATATATCAATTTTCACCCAAAGTCTTGTTATAGAGAGTCGCTAAAAATTGACTACTCCTCGAGAAATGGTTTTGGACAAAAAGGAAAGGAAGAGAGATATAAAATGAAGTTACCTGTCAAGAGAGTGATGTCACTGTTTCTTTGTACGGGTTATATACAACATTAAAGAAATATGGAATTATGTTTTTCCTTATGCATATATATTAACCTATTCTATAATATGTGATATTCATATTTAACACTTATAGGCCATAAAATTAAAGAAAGACGTTAATTATGCAATTCTCCATTAAAAAAAAAATTAAAAATAAAAATAAAATAAGAGAATTTTGGGGGGGCTTACATTGTTAACCTATCCTATTATTTTCAATATTCATTTTGTTTTGCGCTTAGGCCATAAAATCAAAGAAAGATGTTAATATGAAATTCTCCAATTTAGAAAAAGAAGTAAAAAAAAAAAAAAAAAAAAAAAAAACGAAAATTAGAGAAAAAAATACTAACAAGAAGAAGGGTTGTAGACTATTTAGAACTGTCTGAAAGTAAGATATTATTCTCTGAAGTTTTTGTTTCATTCAGTTTAACTTGTGCGACATATTAAATTTCATATATAGCCTATATACTTTTTTTCAGTATATATTTATGCTTTTTGCTCACTTTAGTCTACAGATTATGTTTGCCATACGCGAACACACATATTATTATTATTTTTCATATAGCTGAACTATGTCTTTTCAAGCAATACAAATATCAAACAAGATATATATAAATAATAAAAAAATCTGGCATATACAATATTGCTTGGTAGAGAAATATAATCACGGCAACACTGCAGCACTCAGCGTACATTTGTTGTGGACTTGTCTTATATATCACTTTATATATTTGTAATCACTAACGTCGCATTTATTACTCTTCAGCATTTATTTCCCCTTTAGGTAAATTATGGCTTCCAAGAAGTTTATAAAGAAAAAGAAAAAAAAAATCAAAGTTATTGATATCCAGGCATGTTATATACAATGAAAAGCAAAAGTTGGATGAAAAAAACCCACAGCGTTAACGGATATTTTCCATACACACACATATATACACACAAAGGATAAAAAAAAAAAAAATATCTGAACAAAAGAAATATTCATACCGTAAAGTCAAAATTTGACTACATCGGAATGAGCAATTAGTTGGAAAATGTAGAAAATATTAAAACGACTGGGGACGATCAATCCTGATTTATATTTAATGAAAATTGCAGTTGTGTAACTCGCAAGTCAATATCTTCGCCACGGTATCTGGAAACAGCCAGTTTATAAGACCTTCACAGACAGACGAAGCGCCGCCAAAATTGTGCAAACTACTGCAATTATATAATTCTGTTCTTTATATGTATATATGTACATATATGTATATATATATATATATATATATATATATATATATATATATATATATATATATATATATATATATATATATATATATATATATATATATATATAAATATATATATAAAGGAATATATATATATGTATTTATATATATATATACATATGTATATAGTTATATATAGTTACATATAGTTATAGTTATATATGTATATATAGTTATAGTTATATATAGCTATATATATAGCTATATAGTTATATGTATATATATCGTTATAGGCCTATATATAGTTATATATATAGTTATATATAGTTAGAACCTTACTTAATAGTTGTAGTTGTAATTAACTATTTCTGCAGCTGTTGTTAATAACTATACAGATATAGACTGGTCATACAAATAGGTTAGTGCATGCATGTGTAACTTGGTTTGTTACATGACCCTAGGTAACGATATTCGGTGTCGGGGTAACTCTTACAGGAACTTGATAACATTTATTTCATCACCAGTTTACAGTGCAAAGGAGTATCTAAGACTTATATAAGTTGTATACTGTAAATGAAAACGCGAGAGTTAGCTATACCCCATATACTACATATGCACAATACATAGCCTACATCCAATACTATCACTGTGTTTGTGCAAGGCAACCAGTATAAAACCACTACTATATGCCGGCAGTGAACTTTCGTTTTCGCTTTCTTTTTAAGAAAAAAAAAAGACCATAACAGTCATCTTTGATGTATCTGGTTGGTATGCGTGTAATGAAAGACTTTCCATATAATCACAGAAGCAACTAGCTCCATATATGAGATAATACGCTTGTACTGATGTGCTATATACGCATAAGACTGAAAGACTTGAACAAGTCTAAACAACTATGACATCATCCAGCCACATATACTGTCAAGTTTGATTGTCTTTTTTTCTGTTTTTCGATTACAATGCGCACATGTTTCTTACAATGGAATATTGTTTGTAAATGTTCTATAATGTTGCAGTTCGTATCATGATGACCTTATTCTGACAATGGGTCAACAACAAAATAATAATTCATCTTATAAAATATGAAAAACAACAACAACAAATCGAAAGTAAAAAGATTCCACCTTCTCTAGTGGCAATATTACATTACAAAATGGCAGGTCGAACCTATACCGTCGACTTCACTCCAGCTAGGATAAATACTACGAAATGTTCGCTTAGGCATAGGCTTCGTCTCAGTTTAATTTATATATATATATCTATATTTCCGTAATTTTATAAGCCTACATCGTTCTTTCATATCTTGATTAATTCCGCCGTAATTTTTTTGGTTTTTTACTCTCTTTTTTTCCCCATTTTTTTTTTGTGTTTTACGAAAAAGGAAGAAGCTTTTGGTGATGTTAGCTAACTCCCACGTGAAATCGACGCTACTTCACGAAATTACAAAAACTACTTCAAATAATTCAACCATCACGCCATCAATGATGTATATAATCCTTAAAGGAACGCAATGATGACGTATATTATGAAAGAAAGAAATATTTAAACATATGGATTGTTACAACTTACATATAGTTTTGATCTCATTCACGAAACAAAAACAAAAACATGTCCTCGATGGAGGATGACTTTTATAGGCACTAATTTAAATTGATTATATTTTGTAGGCCATCGACATACACTTGTTTTGAGTTTTGAGAAATGACCCTTGGAACGGAACCAGTGACGTCATCAATTAACGTGACCATTCTGCCAGTTCCTCAGATATCACACAAAGACGTAAAGGGAAAAAGCAACACTTTTTGTTTAAAAAAAAAAAAAATGTTATTTCTGCAAAACATTACTAATTTGTCGATTTGGTGTTGGAATGTCATTCATGGGATGCTCTGTTGCTTAAACTTTTAATGGTTTACTTTTTCATGGCCAAGGACCCTCACATGACTTTACAACGATAACACCAGGTCATTGGTAACTTGTCGCACCCAAACACTAACGTGTACACAATTCAAACAATCCCTCCTGGGGCACCCTAGTGCACCATATCTACGTGTCCCCTGGGGGGGGGGACTTCCCATCGGGTGAAGCCAAAAACCGGCGCACGCAACTATAACTACAAGTTACCAGCTTGCAAGTCCCCATTTATACTGATTTTCTTTTGTTTTGAAATTTAAATAATAATTTTTATCGCAGTATTTCACTTTTATATTTAAAAATTTATTTTAACGTACACCTTTATTTCAAGTTGTACATTTCAAAGCTTTGCTCCTCCGCATTTCAAAGGAGGTTTAAAGTTTGATAGACTTTTTTGAATTCAACCGAGAAAGAAAAGAAGAAATGAAAAAAAAAATTAAGAAAGAAAAAGAAAGTCAAGGCTTATGTGCTTATGACATTAAATAAATTATATTTGGACCGAATCGGATGCGATGGATTAAAGGCGATAGTGTGTTGTGAAATTTCTGTAGAATTTATTGAATGGCCACCGGAAATCAAAATAGATTTGATTTCTTGTAACTATGTTCAATGGTTCGTGAAAATGTATAAATGTTCAACGTATATCTGGATACACTAAAAAAACATTACAATCCTACCCATCCCCCCCCCCTCACCCCTCCCACTCAAAAAAAAAAAATCCACTCCGGAACTTATTTACGTCCCAAACCGCGACTTATCCTTTAACAATACTCCATTTATTTCCCAAGTTTCGGTAGTATTTCTGCCTATAAGCTGTCTAACCTTTCAGAATAGAAATTTTGGATTTTTACTGTGATTAAAGTTGATGTGATCTAAACCTTCCTTAATCTCGACTCTTCATTTCCCAATAATGGGATTTAATGAAGAGAATAACCACGGGAAGTTAAACATTATAACACACACACACACGGGACTATAGCTTAGAACGGATAAAAGCAGTAAAATGTCCCCTGAATTAAGTTTAAAAAACAGAATCCATAGTCGTAATAAACGATTTAGTGGAAAGTTGAATACAGTGCACTGAAAGAGATTAGGGTGGGGAGTTGGGGGGGGGGGGCGGGCGAGGAAGTAACATCCTGGGTTAGGGTATACGCCTACGCTTATTTTAAAAGATAAAGTTCGGTTGATTTGATCAAGTCGTTTTTGCGATGTCAAAAGGCCATATTACAATCCCATACTACAATATAATGCAAATAGTAACTTTCAACGTCGAGAAATGATTTGGTTAGAATATTGCGATAACTTATTATATATGGATCAAGTACATGCAAACTACCAAGATCACAATTAGTTTTGCATTGTTTTACCGAAAGTCGCAACAACCAGGAACGATGGCATTAGTTCAAAATATGACTCAAGTTATTTTTGCAGTGAAACCATATAAACCATATGCTAACAGTGTAATTTGTATGATACACCATTTCTGTATATATTGTATTGGCCAGTTACAGTAATAAGTTAAATGTAAGTATAAGGAAGAGCAAGGTTAAAGTTTGCAATTGAAACCGCCCAGTTGGTGACAATTTTTTTGTATACTGTACTGTCATATCCCGCTTCAGAGCACTCGTACTGTCAGTATTGGCAGTATGAATATCATGTTTCTATCAGATCAAGGTTTAAGGAACTGTGTGTACTGTCAATACCTGTGCTTCGAAGCATGATATGGTAGGACAGTATAGAGTGGTATTAACATTAGCAAATTGTGCCAACTGGCTGAATGAAACCCATATAATGCATATAGGTAAACAGTTAATTTGTGTGATACAATGATTATACTGTTTTGACCAGTTACAGTAATAAGTCAACAGTTAACAAAATCGACCACGCATATATATATAGAGCTCCTAGTAAGGTCTAAAGGTGTTTGGTTACGGGTTCAATATTACATGTCGTGGCTATAATAGAGAAAAGTGACAACCAAACAAACACACAAAACGCAGTTTCGAAAGGTTAATCCAGGTGGAAATTTATTTTTGACAAACGAAAGAGGAACATAGTCTGAGCATCATGGTGACATTTGCAAGCAATCCTTAAATTGCGCTCTCGAGATATTGCCATAGGTGGAACTGTCACTGCAGATTTTAATAGAAGTGAACTTGAAGCAAACAGGTGTGACGTCATAGTTGCACACTGACAGCACGATGACTGTTAACAAAATGCCAACGAATGAGATGTGTTGATATTGAGATGCTTCCTAGTTTTGACGTATAGGAAGTTGGATTTTAACTTTAAAGTAATTTATATCAGTGGTGTCCTTCTTTGACATCACATCTGTTTGCTTAAAGTTCATTTTGGGTGCAAAAAATATATGTACACTTCAAGTGTTTGTTACTTGTTACAAAACGGTATGTAAGAACTGAGTGAAACCATCGCCAGGATGGTTAGAATATCTTCCTCTTTTACCATTAAAAAATATTCATCTGGTCTATCCTTATAACTGTAATGAAAAACTGAACCAACGGTGTACTTTATATCTCGCATACGCGATTATAACTTACATACGGTACATACACTTTGTGGTACATATAAATACATTGTGTGGTTCGATTATGATATATACATTGCGTGGTACATGCATATACACTGTACACTGTGTGGTACACATATACTTTGTGTGGTACACATATACACACTGTGTGGTACACATATATACACTGTGTGGTACATACCTGTTTATATATATACATACACACACTGTGTGGCACATATGTATACACTGTGTGGTACATATCTATATATATATATATACACAATGTGTGGTATTTATATATATTCACTGTGCGGTACATATCTATATATACCCTATTGTAGCCTATACATATAATATATATGCTGTATATATATATATATATATATATATAGATGTTTCTTCGAGATGTTGAACTGCAGTTGTTAAGCGCTGTCAGCTCCACTCGTCTACAATAACGATAGTATTTGATTTTCTTTTAAACCTTTTCTCGTCACCTTGTTTGTGTTAAACACATCTGTCATCGTCACAATCCGTCAGGAAAGTTTAAGGAACCTGTCAAGCTCTCCATCTCGAAACAATCTCATCTTCGGCAATCTCGAGAGAAGAAGTTCTTGCTCTCGCCTCCGTCCGGGATGATTATAAGTTCGCATCAAGGAATGAAGCGCTTGGTACAACGACCGCTTGATTTCAACGAGAGGCATTGTTGATGGGTTTTAAAGAGAACGTATACTTCGAAAATATTCTTAATCATATACGTTTGAAAAGCAGTATTTTTTTTCTTCATGGATTGTAACTTAACTTAGTACCTTTTATTCAGGTGTAAAAACCAGGAGAGGGGGGGGGGCGGGCGGGGGAGGAGGGAAGAGGGGTGTACACCTCCTTTCAACCTCACACCAAAAAAAAAAGCAAAAGTATTTATAAGCACAACTTTGCCTTTAGACCAACTATAGACCTTAGTGTTATTCTAAATTATCCCTCATGGAATGCACGATTATCATTTTGTTTACCGGGACGGGGGGTGGGGGTGGGGTGGCGGGGGGGGGGGTGGGGAGGGCCCTCCCCCTACATTGAGACGACTCCAGGGCCCACACCACCTCCTTTGTTTGTAAACTCGTGGATCTAACCTGGTCTGGAAGTCATGTGATAGTTTACGCATTACATCTAAGAGATCCATTCAGTTTGCATCATTTGCAAGACCTTCAAGGAGACACATGTCCAACCTTTATCATTGAAGTGATGGAGATAAATTGAAATGAACAATGCTCCGAAGAAGCGAAGGCAAAATTATATTCCAAATAGGGGATATCACAGTGTTAATGTTCCTTCACAGAGACTTGAACAAGTCTAAAGTATTATAAGAGAGAGTGGTGGCCAATTGGCTAATGCGTCGGACTCGTGGTCCAAGGATTACTGGTTCGATTCCTGCCTAGTTCATTACGTTGTGTCCTTGGGCAAGGTTCTTTATCTCAAGTGCCTCTCTCCACCCAGGGGTTAAATGGGTACCTGTGAGGTTACTTGTCATTGAGCGCAGTATATAACTGCAGCCGACTGGAGGGATTGTCTCTGGGACGGGTTATAATTGACCAGGGGTAATGTAACGTCTGTAAAGCGCTTTGAAACCTATCGCTGATGTAAAGCGTTATATAAATCGAATATTATTATTACTTTTATGAATATGACATCATCTGTAGACGGGTGTTTGTAGTTAAAAGGATGGTTCAGATGGAACATTAATTTTTATATTTGCAGAGTATTGAAAAATCCAACTGCTATTAGTATTGGTTGTATTTCTATGACACATTAATTGCATGATAAATGACCCTTTAATAAATCGAGGTTCATCAATACAAGTGACTGAACAACGCAGTCTAATAGACAATGTGTTCCTCAGATACAACACAAAACTCGATTGGAAAACATACTATAGTTTTATGGCCTCAAATGAATTGTTAACAATGTAGAACAACTGTGTCAAGGACAAACAATATTGAATGTCACTCAAACATGTTCTCTGTTGTTAATATGATGATAGAATTTGGTTTTGTTGAGTTATTAAAAATTTAAGAAACAATGGATTCACATTAAAAACTTAAGCCTGTGGTGAGGAGCCCGTACGTCAGCATCGATTTAACCTTAAAGGAGCATTCGAGACATTTTTAGCAAAATTTTAAAGGTGAATAAATTGCACACGAGAACAACTGTGGAAACATAACCAGCACTGTAGCTTGGACTATAACGTATAAACTAATACTAAAGTTATGCCTACATCCATTCTTTGACGGTTTACTGTAAATTACATTACAATGTTTGAGTGTATAAAATTGTGCAAACGCTTAATCTACAATCCGCATGTTCGTAGGACAATTTTATCTTTATAGTCACCTTGAAAATATGAAACGAAGATAAAAGTGAAAATTAAACGGATTCGGCTTTCTAGTGTAACTAAGACCTCGCAGAAAATGCAAAATGGAGGCCCCCCTGGCACAACTTAAAAATGGAAAAAAATATATCTCAAACGGATCAAGATTTTTCCTTAGTTATTTGGTTGAGCTGTTCATGGACAAGTTGTCAAACGTATAAGTTTAAAGTAGACGGTTGGGCTTGCTTCGCCTTGAATCTGGAGATCTGTTGCTAGTTTGATCTATAGTAAAATATATAAATAAATAATATATTCCACTAAAAATCCTTATATTAAAAATGTAATACCCGATGACTTCATGTATTCTAGGGATTTCGTAAACTAAGAGTAATATCATTTGTTTATATGTACCGGTACATTGTATTTAATTAACTACCAAGTAAGACATATCTACGCCGTACCGGAAATGACGTCACATGCTGTCCTGTACTATGTGTAAAAGAAAAGTCGAGACAGCGGCTAGTTCAACCTAAGTATATTTTGTTGTTGTAATAATTCCGCATTACATATATAAACATCGCATATAGTTACCGTTTAACGTATAGGACAGTATACACCGTTCCGAAGCTGACGTCACATGCAACTGTACCAAATATGGTAAGCACGGTAACGTCATTATTCACATCATTAGGCAGTTAGTATCAATTAAGGTCGTGTTACTTCTTGTTGGCTAATAAAATATCGTTGAAACGAATGCGTTTAAGCCTAGCACTCATGACATATTACTGACACACTGGTACTTATTATAGGTTATACCATGTAACGTACGCGTGTTACTGTTGTAGTAACCGTATCGTTGTATAACGTCACTTCCGGATAATTAATATGACAGCTTATCGCAGTAAACCCTTACAAGACCTTATTTAGGACATTATAATCGTAGACAGCGCATTTATGCGCGCCAACTGTACCGGGATTACTCCGTGTGTAATTCTGGCCATATCTCGTTGGCTGCTTTGAACTGACAGCTAAAAAACTGCCGGTGAGGGGGTGTGATCCCTGAGGAATTCCAGGCGGTTACTCGTATTCTCAGATTCAAAATAGAATTAGGAGAGAAACAAGGAAAATCGCTAAATGAGAACGCGTTAAATACAATTGCGTCGAGTCACGTTGAATTCCCATAGGTAGGAAGTCCCTAATTATTACAGAAAAGACTACAACAGCCATCTTTCAAAACTGATAATCTTTCCCTTCTTTATTTCTTTGTCTTTGATGGATATAGTATAGAGAAAAGTACTGGTTTTCGAAGGCATGACAGGACACAGAAATAAATCTAGATTACGGGCTTCCTGTTCCGATAACTTCCATTGTGTTTTTCTGTTGTATTATCTTAATTTTGATTAAACAGAAAATTTGTTGATATATATTTATATATATATATATATAAAAATATATATATACATATATATATATATATATATATATATATATATATAATATATATATATATATATATATATATATATATATTACGTCTGGCGGATAAACAGTGGGCGTATATATGAAACACCTGCATTATGTATGCGCATCAATTTTGGAAGAAAAAAAAAGTTGAAAAGCAAAATAAAATGGTTTAGCTAGTTTGTTGAGGAACTGCATGTTCAATAAAAAGTTATGAATTCTTCGAATAATTGCAACACCTATTGAACTTATCAATAATTACATAAAATATATATCATATGAATAATGAGAAACTGTTTTTAAGAATGAGTCAACAAATACCAGAGAGACAAAATATGTGCAAGCCATTATACAGAGTGAATTTTTATTGCGTCCGTATTTTCTCTTTAGGAAAAAGAAAAAGAAAACAGGGAAAAAAAGTAAAAGAAATACACAGAAAAAAAAACGAACAAGTCAAGTAAAACAAAGGGTAAGAAGAGTTCATCGGAAAGAGACGGATTTATCTGGAATGCGAAAGTACCTTTTGTTAATTACTCTACGCCACCAGGGTCACATTTTGTGATTTAAGGCAGGCCTGGCGTATACGGTTTGGGTAATGACTAAGTTAAGGTCAGAACGCGCCGTAATAGCTGCAAATTCTAAGTCAAATTTGCCATAAATCTTACAAACTGAACCCGTAAAACTGGCTCAGTTATAATAGGTAGCGACTGGTAAAGTCATTGATATGTACTTCAGTATATATATATATATATATATATATATATATATATATATATATACATATATATATATATATATATATATAAATATATATATATATATATATATATATATATATATATATATATATATATATATATATATATATATATATATATATATATATATATATATATAAACGGTATGCACACACACAGACGCAGATAACAAGGGTTATTCTACTATATTGCTGCCTATATTGTGTTTGAAGCTAAGATTGTATTTCAGTAGGGAGAATAAGCATTCCCGGTAGTGTGTACAGTATACTATATTAAATATCTTGTTTTCAAAGAAGTTCAGGGAAGTGTGTAAAGAATACGGTATATTATGAATTTATTTCATAGCAATCGTTTTTCAAGACATCTACTGAAAAATTAAGTCTTGTTCCTATAGACATGTAAACCAATATTATTGTATTACTTTTGATGATTATCCATGATATGGATGCTTTCACGCAAGGTGATTTCCAAATAAATCAAATGCGCGCAAAGATTGTGTTTATAGAGAGGCGCAATAATGTTTCACGTATCCCTAGATGAAAAAAAAAGGGAACACGAATCCAAGCAGTTAAACGCAAACCGAACCAATCAACGCAAAACAAGAAATGTTAAACTAAAACTAAAAAAATCAAAAACAAACAGAGGTAACACAAATTCGAACCCCCCTTTTTGAAGCTAATGAGGTGGTAACAGAATTAGTGACGTCACAATCTAATTCGATTGTCGAACCCTACTCAAATGTGAGCCTAAGATGCTTTTATATAGAAATATATCAATTTCTCTAACTAAAGAAAATTATCTCTGTAGGTTATGTCCAAATCTCTGAAAATGATCTTCTATAATACGATTATTTTCTTCTTTCATTATTTTGTTTGAGGGGCTATAAATGTATGAAAGGGCTTCTCCTCCTGTTAATTTGCTCCAACCATTCAATATAACTTCAAAGCCGACGTTATAAGCTGTACAAAAGAAAGTCGAATCCATACCACCACCTCATGCTAACATTCATCCGATGGTTTAATTGGTTTTTAACACGGTGCTCAACGAGGCAGGCTAACTTAATCAAATTCACACCAATACGTAGCAAATGGTGGACGGATCACGCGAAAAGAAAAATGGCTTTTCGAACATGGGCGTGTGAGTCTGAATTTCGTAGTTGAATGAAGCTATAATTCAAATTCCATTTACTTTTAACATACATGACCAGGTCGACTGTCCTAGAGATATGAGTCAAAGAAAATAGTCTTAACGTATCTGGCAAAAATTTATGATGATAGAAAAAAACGAGAAAAATATTTCCCAAACAAATAGTGTGAAATAATAACAGTGAAATGAAAATAATAATAACAACAAACATAAAATGATAATGATAATAGTAATATAATAATAATGATGATGATGATGATGATGATGATGATGATGATGATGATGATGATGATGATGATGATGATGATGATGATGATGATGATGATGATGATGATGATGATGATGATGATGATGATGATGATGATGATGATGATGATGGTGATGATGATGATGATGATGATGATGATGATGATGATGATGATGATGATGATGATGATGATGATGGGGTGATGATGATGATGACGATAAGGTGGTGATGGGGTGCCAGCCAGAAACCATATTATGGTGTATACATTTTCATCTACTACTATCACACTGTGTTGTCACAGTAACACAACCAACTCAACAATATAGGGGAAGGGATTTGAAAAAAAAAAAAAACACAGGTTAGGTGTTTTCTCAAAGAAAGGTTTAGTTTGGTGATCAATTTTGACAAACTTATCAAGTATTACTAAAAAAAGATAAAAGGTTGAAAATTATAATAATAATATCCTTCTCAAGACTGTTCTATACAAATGGAACTAATTACTTTTATTCTATTTTATGTGATGCTATAGTTTATTTTTTACAACTTACTTATTTGATTTATGAATGAAATGATTTTCTCGCTATTATCTTAAACGTTCTCTCCCAGTATTCAGCGTTAGCATTAATCACAATGTAAATACCTAATTGGAAACTTCATTATTTTGAGACTTTCTGTCATTATTTTGATATTAGTCAAGCATTTTACTTTCTTTGCTATAGAATTTTAACATCGAATATCAAACATATTCAATCAGTTCCCAAACCTTTGTATTGAAATAATATCATGCACTGACTGACTGACTGAAAATGATAAAGATATTTTGAAACAACAAAACTATTTCACTAATGAAACAGGCAACGGAATCTAATCACAGTCATCTGTTTGTATATTAATTATCTTATTCCCTCTAATTAATTACTCTGACTAATTAATCTCATTATTTTGATAATTAATGTTTTGTTTTGCTTTGAATAGATTTCGACATATAGTTGATCGTTTTTCTAAAAGCAAAAACGTTTGAATGCTAACGAGAGCATAGCATATAATATAATAGCATAGCATAGCATAAAAACGACAGCATAGCATATAATATAATAGCATAGCATAGCATAAAAACGACAGCATAGCATATAATATAATAGCATAGCATAGCATAAAACGACAGCATAGCATATAATATAATAGCATAGCATAGCATAAAAACGACAGCATAGCATATAATATAATAGCATAGCATAGCATAAAACGACAGCATAGCATATAATATAATAGCATAGCATAGCATAAAAACGAGAGCATAGCATATAATATAATAGCATAGCATAGCATAGCATAAAACGACAGCATAGCATATAATATAATAGCATAGCATAAAAACGACAGCATAGCATATAATATAATAGCATAGCATAGTATAAAAACGACAGCATAGCATATAATATAATAGCATAGCATAGCATAAAACGACAGCATAGCATATAATATAATAGCATAGCATAAAACGACAGCATAGCATATAATATAATAGCATAGCATAAAAACGACAGCATAGCATATAATATAATAGCATAGCATAGCATAAAAACGACAGCATAGCATATATAATTGAGCTCCATACAGCTATCCTAGGAAGAGAACGTAAGAGAGAGAGAGAGAGAGAGAGGCAGAGAAAAATATGATTTATTTTGGGTTCTTGACAAAAATGAAATAACTAAAGTTGATACATCGGTTAAAAGATGTTTCCTCCAACCAAGGGAATAAGTTTTTGTGGGGAGGAGTGGTGGGAGGGGCGGAGACAAGGAGGATAACAAACTCTCTTTTCCTCCCTTTTTCGAACAGTCGTCCAAGTCAACAGACCTTGCCGAGAATTTTACTATAACAAGCCTCAGTCCCAACGAAAGATGTGTATCATAATCCTTTCTGAATTGAGAACGGAGCGAGATATGCCATTCAACATTTCAATCTCGTAAAACGGGCTTTTCCCTGCGTGCGTGGTATCTTAAAGCACAGCGTGAGTTCTGTTTAAAAATTGATGGCAGATGCCGTCCCATCCTCAAGGAAACCTGATTTATGGCATGTTGTCTTTTTATGTTAAAAATTTGAGACGCATCGTAAATCAGATCAGACGCGAGATATGAAACGCATATATTTTTCTCATTCTCCTCTGTCGTTTTCTTTTCACATTGTAAGATATGAAAATAGGAAAAGATATGAAAAACAAAAATGGAAACTGGAAACAGGGAACTATTTTAAGGCGCTTCGTTATAATTAGTATTTTAAGTCTCTATGTTATGATAACAGATTTGTAACTTAGTCATATAAATATGAGATAACGTTTTTCACATGTGTGGGGGGTTAGAGGTAGACTGCGTGGCGAGTGCTTGTTTTTCTCTCCATAATCAGTTTCTACACTATAGAGTTTTATGTATAATTTTTCCTGCCACGTCTGATGAGTCATAAATAGTTTGGGAATAAATATAATTTATTTGCGTGTGATACATATATAGTTTAATATCGGTAAGGTTAGAAACCGTATATTATAATGTGTGAGATGTGGCACAACAGAAAAGGGGTTTTATGTTTGAGATCAGGGAATTCCAGTTGTAACTGGGTATTAGGTATTCCATATAGGGTTTATACAGCAATGGTTTAGCTAAACGCGGTTGCCTTCTTCATATATCGACCATTGTCGAAAAGTAAACTTTACGGTGCTGGTGACAATATTTGCGGATACTTTATGTTGCCTCCAAAATTCTTAGATTGTTTGTCTGTTATGTTGATAAGAGTTTATATTATGTTTGCAAACAAACAGCGTTCAATAAATACAACAACGAATGCTCGAAGTTTGTAAGACTAGATAAATGGAGAGTCCATCACTCCAAGAACCTCTGTCATTAGTGCCGTGTGTCAATCTTTTGAGGTTCGTTCAAAGTACTGATACTTAACAACGAATACAATCTAAGGTGTACCGTAACGGTCACTCGGCTTCAAGACAATGCAGGGTGTAGTATAGATATCAGTGTGTGTGTATGTGTGTTTGTGTGTGTGTGCGGTCAACTTGTTAAAAATGACACCGCCCTCCCCCTCAAATAATTTTCTGTTTAATCAAAATTAAGATAATACAACAGAAAAACACATCGGAAGTTATCGGGAACAGGAAACCCGTAATGTAGATTTATATATGTGTCCAGTCATCCCTTCGAAAACCAGTACTTTTCGCTATATTATAAATCCAGCAGAGACAAAAAAAAAAACAAGGGAAAGATGATCAGTTTTGAAAGATGGCTGTTGTAGTCTTTTCGGTAATAATTAGGGACTTCCTACCTATGGGAATTCAACGTGACTCGACGCAATTGTATTTAACGCGTTCTCATTTAGCGATTTTCCTTGATTCTTTTCGTATATATATATACACCACTTTTTGTACTCTTGGTACCCCCCCCCCCATGCCGTAACACTCTTCCTTATAACAAGATGGCAACTATTCGCATGCAATGCCAGTATTTATGTCGTGCAACAACGTTTGCTCTGAAACAGCTATAGACGTAGATTTCATTCAAAGTATATTTCCTTACAACCATTCATTACGTTTTCTCAAAACAAACACACACACACATACATACATACACACACGCATACAACACGTGACTTTCATACTGAATAAAACACTTGTGTTTGATTTTATTCCATTATAACAAAAAATTTCTCGATTAGTGTCCAGTTGTATAATTGCTGAGTTAATTCCAAGCGATAAAATGTTCCTCCACACAGGATTGAGTTGTGGGCTAAATCCTCACATTGTTGAGAACTATAACATAAAGTGTTATATTTTCCCGGTGGTCTCATTGATCCAAAAGTTATTCGTTGTATTTTTCAAAAGAATGTATCAATATGATATGCAAATTACGATATGCAAATTCTCACATGAATAATAAATAAATGCATATTAGGGAAAAGTATTACTTGAATCTTTTGTATGAAGCAACATAAACACATAAACATACAACCACACAAATAAATAAAGATGATCTCATTTTTGTGGGGGGGGGGGGGGGAGAGAAACTTTAATCGTTCTGTGAAAAAAAAAAAAACACATCTGTTAATTTTAAATGTGCTTTCGCTTAACAAAAAGAGAGCAAAAATGCAGACGAAGAAGAATATAAAAGTAAAAGGAAAAAAAAAAGACCTTTAATATACCTCAGTGTTCGAATGCTCTCGTGTTGTTAATAATGTTCTCTCATGCGAGAAATTAACTACCGTTGCTAGTAGTGTGATACAGCACACTAAAAATGGATTTTTGAGGCTACCGTATAACCCAAAATTGAGAAACTTGGGTTTAATTTTGGGCGCAGCACTCAAAATATTAAACTGTGCGACAGAATCCGTTCGCGCACTCAATCTCAGACACATAGCAATAAATAAAACTCGATTGGAATGAGAGATAAAGTCCACGTCAGACCAAGAGATTGAGCTCAGAAATTCTAGAGAAAGAGAAAAGAGAAGGGGAAAAAAAGAGGATGGAGCAGAAGAAGAAGAAGAAGAAGAATTAGAAATATGAAGGAAAGGCTATAGTAGATCTGCAGGCAATTTCTACCTTGTTTTGGATTCAAGTTAAAAAAAAAAAAAATCTGTCATTTCGAGAGTGGGTATTTGGCTTTACATACCTTTTGAAGGGTTTGCCAATATCGGTCAGCTATTTTTTTTGTCGAGTGGGTTAGACATCTTACATGTAAATTCGATTAACTGTTGAAACATTTTGTTTATGGCCTCTGGCGGAGCAAAAAAAAAAAAGGGGGAAAAAACGAAGATAATTTGTAAAGTTGGACGTAGACATGTATCACCCTAAAGAATATCAAAAATAAATAAAGAATATCAAATATTACAAATAGACAGGGAGGGTTGGTTTACTCTGGATGGGGTTCACTTTTGATGATCAACGCATAATGATGACATGTTGTCATATAAATAATGAAATAAACAAGTAAACAAACAAATAAACAATTATATCTATATATATATACATACATATATATATACATATACACACACACATATATATATATATATATATATATATATATATACCAGCCGGCTTTTCAACCTGACTATAGTGATTATAAATATATATATATATATATATATATAAATATATATATATTTATACACAGGCACATATTTATATACATAGAATGGTAAATGGTAGTGACCGATAATGAATAATTACCAACCTAATTATGAATATTTGTCATGTTTCGCCGCACACATATACCTATAATTATTACATTAATCACTTTGTCAGATTGCAAAGCCGGCTGTTTATACATTCAATCGCACATTATATACGGCGCGCAATGCCAAATCCGAAACAACTATTCATAATATAACATAGATAGTAAAAACATAAATATATTATATCCTTTCTATCTTTTTCTTGTTGTTGTTAAAAAGAAAGAACAATTTCAAGGTCAACTTTGGAAATAAGGAAAAAAATAAAATAAAATATGGATCCGTTATGATAGGCAACAAAATTGAAGGAAATACAATGAGAAAAAAAAGAGAAAAATAACAGTCGACAATTCTTCAACTAATTAAGATAATTTTTGTTGTTGTTAATAACGGAAACAAATTCGTAGACAGCATACATAGAAGCTGAGTACGGCGTCTATTGATGAATTGTGATTCGTGGTCTAAATATCTATTATAATTAAGACAAATATTTGTACATATATATACATACATATAAATATATATATATCCTTAAACTGATGCAGAGATCTTTTTTTTTGGGGGGGGGGGGCTGCAGATTAATTATGAGTAAAATGTACATAAAAGAACCCATTCTTCGTGATCGCCTGATTTGTGCAAACCAGTATTAGGAGTAATAAAGCAAAAGGGTGAAATTTATTCTCTGTGGATTTATTGAGAAGAGAAAAACAAAGTCAGCGGAATTTTAAAGAGATATATGTCTTTGTAGATATCAATATTAGAGTGTATGTAGTTGATTATTACGCAGATAAATGGAACTTTCCAGTATAAGAATAAAGTGCGATTGTTTTGTTTTTGTTGTTGAGGTTTTTTGTAATGTTTTCATTGTAAGATATTCATAGATTAAGTTCATCAACTTGAAAACTACAGAAAGGTATTGTAAAAAAAATAAACGTTCGATTTGATTATATTAATATTGATTATAAGAAAATATATTTATTTACAAACGTCGTCTGTAAACTCTATATGTTGGGTGGGTGTGGAGCGCTTTTTGGGTCTTGAATATCGGTTAAAATGACCAATATGTTGACCTACACTTCCAAGAAAATGGCCTACTTCTTGGTTTGAACTTAAGGAAGAAAAAAAGTGAACACTTAGTTGGTTTAATACTTAACTAAATTGACCAAGAGATGAATAAGTACAAACGACTGGGGTAAAGTCTACTAGATTGCAATCTTGATAGTTTACATGGAAACAAATTACATTCAATGTTTTCTTTTTTTTTTAAATGTGAACTTGATGGACAGTAAAATTGATAAATAGCTAACTGAATAGGCAAAACGACTGCAGTCGAGACTACTTGGATGTACAGATTTACGTCACGCGTGAAAAGGAAACGAAGAAAAAACAGTTACATGCTTGGTTTAAAAATCCAAATATGGACATGATGAACAATTAAAATGATGAAGAGCCGAAAAGTCAAAACGACTGCAATAGAGACTAGTATAGGATGTACAGGTTTGCCAGTTTAGATTTACGTCATTTTATGAAGAAATGAATCTATGCAGAGTGATACTTGATTTCTTTTTCAAATATGAACATGATAAACAATTTACATGCAGTAAATCTGAAAACGCCAAAACGACTGCAGCAGAGCCTATATGGATGTGCTCTTTGCCAGTAAACTTTGACTTAAAAACATACACTGCCTATACCAGGATGTCTGTGTTTAAAATATGATTATGATAGAAATTTAAAA
Organism: Apostichopus japonicus; assembly: GCF_037975245.1. Lineage (NCBI taxonomy): Eukaryota > Metazoa > Echinodermata > Holothuroidea > Aspidochirotida > Stichopodidae > Apostichopus > Apostichopus japonicus. Next base: position 24,582,527 of record NC_092572.1, read on the forward strand.
AATGAAGCAATTTGTGATTCGTTTTCGATTCTGAAACATTTTAGCTCATACCAGTATGAATCACATGCAAACAGAAAACAACTGAAAGATCATTGATTCAAAAGTAATTCATAAAGTATATTGTCATGCTTTGAATAAAATATTGATTATATTGACTAATGATTATATAATATTAGTATGGGATGTTATTGTAATTACCGAAAAGCGCAGCAATGATTATCACAAACAGACACAACAACAAACAAAGCCCCCCCCCCCAAAAAAAAAATATATATATATATATTTTTTATGATATCTTGGCAACATGATATACAAACTATACAGAGGCTAGTTCACAGATTTTGGTCAAACCAACCTAAGCAAATCAAAACGGAGAGTTGACGCAAAGATCCTAAAAACAAAATTTTCCCCGAATAAAATTCACTGTATATATAACAATTGTATCATTTCTAAAATTGACAAGTTGTATTGTACTCCGTTAGTGAACTTGTTTCCATTCAATTATGACGCTAACAACAGTACATTGGGCTCCCCAAGGATTATCAATCAGCGTATTTGCCCTTTTAGTAGAAGATGGGTAATCTCCTACAGCACGCCGCAGACATCTCACATATCCTTGGGCAGTCTCGCGACCGAAGGATTTCTTCAACGAACGCCAATTTGATTTTTTTAATCCTTCGTTCATTACGAGGGAATAAATCTGTAATCTCTTTGCGACTCGATTTGTAATCATCTTGTTTCCATTTTAAAGGGTCGGTTTACTGGCTTCCTTTCTGCAGTCTGTTTTAAGAAAAAAATATGTAACATTATTGTTGATATTTCGTGTATTGGTTATTTGTTAATGATTTATTCTAAAACAGCGAATATTGTAACATATATATATATATATATATATATATATATATATATATATATATATATAAAGAAAACCTTATAAGCAACTTTTACATCGTCTTTAAAGAGAAAGCACTTTAAATTCTAGAAAAAAAAGGAAGAAACAGACATAAAAAGAGAAAAAACGTAGGAATTACATCGTGAAACACTACCGTATAACTGAATGTCAAGCTCTGACATTTAGGAATTATCATTTGATTTTGCTCACATTCTGTTTAGCAATACGAAGACATTTACACTGTCCCATAGGAGAGAAGTATATGCTACTTGCAATATGTAGAGCAACGTGATTGTATGAAAGACGAAGATATTTGCATGGATTCATATTTAGTATTGATATTTTGCACAGGCTGGTTAGAGGTTCGTGCATTTTGTGTGCAGAATTATGCTAATACAAAGAAACAAGATAAAAACATGAACTTCTCCAATTTGTACAGCTTTTTTTGGCCACCTCTGGCGTTTTGTTAACATGATGTAAAGCTTAGCTTTGTTTTACACTATTGTTATAATAAATCCTGGACTAGCGTTGTTAAAGCAAAAATAATTATATACATAGGCCTATTCATGTTTTGATTAACGTAACACGTCACAATTCTATGAAAATTTACATGAACTGAAAAGCAATATATTGTTTGGAAAGTCAAAGGTCACTAGCAACAAACACTTTCACGCAGGCAAACGTTAACAAAGGCCCACCCCTTCAAGTATTTTTCACTCCAAATCCGCAAGGCCAAATGACGTTAGACGTTTTTAAAACCGCGAGAAAACATTTGTAAATGATATGTTCCATTTTTAACTTAATTTCTCACATACATCACGAATTTGAATGAGACTTATAGTGGAACTCGTGTAAAAACCATTATTCTCGTTATTACGTCACTTTGGTCATGCGCAGTTTCATACAAAATGGCAAATTTGCGTGTTATTTTACCACGTAGGCAACATATAGACCAACTTGAAAATTAATGTACCATACACGTCTACTAAGCATTTTATATACAAACCCAAATATATATCTAGGAACAAACTGAGAGATCTCTCTGAATATTGGACTGAAAATATGATAAATCTGTAAATATGGAATAACGAACAAATAGACCTACAATATTTTTTTCTTAAAACTCTTCCTATGTTTATGAAAGGAACTTCCAAATCATCTCGAAGCCTCTCAATCGATAATTATGAAAATGAACACAGTCTTTGTAACTGATTAGGTGAGATGATTTATGTGGCTGACCCCTGCCTTAGTTACCATACTAAAATGGCGTGTAATCGAATTACTCATCGAAACGAGAAATTGCATTTCATTTTCTCACATCTTTTGTTTACTTTTTTTTGTGTATTTTTTTATTCTTACATCTTATACTGGTATATTAGTATTTTATTTTCTATTTTTTTTTATTATCTCATGTGACCTTGATGTGTCATCGGTCATACGAATCCCTCATGTGACTGTCAAACCAAACTAGAAGAACGGAAAATGTTTTCAATTTCCCAAAATCCCAAATGGTATATTGAAGTAGAGTGGAGAACCAACATTTTGAAAAAACATTCAATTTTCTATAATAAATTATTATTAATATTTTGATATTAACTTCTTTTATCGGTTGTCTATAATTTAAATTGTACCCATTACAGTGGCTAAAGTAAAAGGTACAATTTAACACATTTTTATATATATATAGATATAGAGTTATATATGTGTGTGTATATATACATATATATAGTTATATATATAGTTATATATGGATGTAGTTATATATATTTAGTTATATAGTTATATATATTACTATATGAATAACTATATAAATATACATATATAACAATATATATATATATATATATATACAAAACTATATATAGGCCTATATATATATATAAATATATATATATATACAAAATAGATACAAAATAGATACGTAATTTGCACATACATCTTACAAGAACTAAAACTTAATAATACACGTACGTACCGCTTACTGTATTACTGTATAATCTAGGCGGTACATTATACAAACTGCAATTCTGGTGACGTTACCATCCTCCCATGTATCTCAGTTTTTATGGAGAACGTTTTCCCTTTGATGGAGAAACTAAGAAAAAAAAAGGGAGATAGAAAAAAAAACGAAAAAAAAAAACATTTTGCCGAAGCTGAGTTAGATTACTTGATCAGTTCCCTAGTTTATTATGGATCTTTGCAGTATTACCAAACCCCAATTCTGCCTGTGTAATCCATTATCTTCCTTCCCTCCTTTTCTCTCTCGACTTTTGTTTTTTACGGTGGCGAAGCTGGAAACGATTTTTCAAAATTATGTCAGTAGGGGGGAAACTAGATTGACGCTGTTACTCTTGATTTACTTACTCCCGCTTTTAATTAAGCTGATTAACTTCTTCTGCTTTTTTGTTTCTCCGCGGTTTCTGGCTGCGAGACCATGCTGCTATGTTATTTCGTGTAAACAACAACCGCTACGTATAGTAACTTTCAATTTATACACCGTCCGCGTCACGTGACCATATGTCACGGTACTTTCTTGGGTGGATTACTGTTTAACAGTATATACTCCTTATATGCATGTTAAGGTGTGTAGTTTGTTCTTTATATTTATTCAATCTGAGGACGGATGCAAGTGGTCACGGACCAATGCCAATCCCCATCGTCCCACCCTCCAACCAGCCCCACCAACCCACCCTTCCCCACTCTACACCCTCCCCCCCCCCCACCCACCAAACTGGCCGCTTAAATGAACAACAATTGAATAAACAGTAGAGGATATTTTCGCATGCAATTTGTTCAGGATGATGACAATTTTTTCATTTTTATGTTTGGATTTGCTTAAAGGTTATACTTCTTTTCATATATATACATAAACCTTTTAGCTTTTGTTGTGTAATCATACAATTTTTTTAAATTTTGCGTGGACGTTGTTTATTAACACTTCTTTTGGCGTAATGATCTCATTAGATGAAAATGTGTTTTACAATCATGCTGATTTTTTTATAAAAGTTGTGAAGATTAGTCACATCTATGGCAACCACATTAACATAAAAACTTTTATTTCAATAAAATTAATAGACTAACATTTCTAAATATCATCAACATATTAACAGTAATCTTACTCGATGGAAAATTGTTTTCATTAATTTTACTTTCGTCCCTTCACATTTCTAATGCCTAACGTTTTAGAATATAAATCCGCCAACTTACCACAATACATCAACGTGTTAGCATTAAACGCCAGCATATATCGAATCGCTTCTTTATCATAATGACATCAAAATGTCCACATTTTTTTAATTAATATTGAATAAGGAATCGGTTTCGATTATCTCTTATAATTGTTGACGTTTTAATGTAAAACCGAAAATAAACACACCGCGTCATGTCAATATTTAACCTTGGAAGATTGACTTCATGCATGCACACTGTGTATTAGTTATCACAATGTTAACATTTAAATGTTAGGATATCGATTACATACATCATTGGTCTCTTCTAACTCCATGAATATATCGAATATAATTCGATATGTTTCCTCATCATGTTACAACAGTTTTGCGCTGTAGAATTCAATCTCCCCCCCCCGCACCGCCCTACCCCCAAAGCCAGTGTTTGTTGTATTCAACATAAGACTGCAGTTTGCTGACAACGTATAAAAGACACACCTATAAAGATATCTTTGGTCTGGAAAGGGCGTCGAATCAGTGACCCCATGCTTACAAGCCCTGCGCACTTTCAGCTGAGCTAACACAGCAGTTATAGTTGGTAGTGATATCTACAGAGCAGTTTTTTTTTTTTTGTAAAGGGTGCCTTTCAGACAAAGACGGTAGCTGAAAGAAACATAAATGGTATTGTCCTATATAGTTGATAAAATCGATCCAGAAATGTTGTAATTATGTAATAATATCTCTTGCGAAATGAAAAATGAAAAAAAAAAATCAAGTCATTAGTTTACAATAAGTATCGTGGGACTCTTTGTATGAAACTTGTTTACAACATTTGGATTTTGGATTACCAGTGATATGTAAATAATAGAAGGGATTGATCTGCCTTATGAAAAACTTAAGTTACACAATTCAATCATAACGCAACAAATATTATGGAGTAAAAGTCTATAGAGTATAAACGTTTATTTATCGGGGTTTTGTAACAAGGAAAACAAATGGATATTTGTATGATTGTCTAATGCTAGGTAACACTATATAAATAAATTGTATGTAACTATAGCAAGATAGCGCCTCCACAATTCGAAGTTTCCCTCGTGAAACAGACACACTGGGTGAATTCAAGTATGAGTTTGAAAGAAGGGGGAGCTGTTCAATTCTGTGCTTCTACACGAATTTCTCTAGTATTACCAACCTGAAGCTATCCCAGGATTCAGCACAGGATTCATCCCAGGATTCACCACAGGATTCAGATTCATCCCAGGATTGACGAATCCTGGGAAGAATCCTGTGATGAATCCTGTGTTGAATCCTGGGATGAATCCTGGGATGAATCCTGGGATGAATCCTGGGATGAATCCTGGGATGAATTCTGGGATGAATCCTGGGATGAATCCTGGGATGAATCCTGGGATAGCCTCAGGTTGGTCTAGTATTCTCTCCTTATAGGAGAGACAACACCTATAGCCATCATCTTTAGCGTATATGACAGGGACCTTTGTCTTAGGAAAGAAACACCTCTCTCCATTTTGAGATATAATAGTATGTATGTCATATCTTGGAGCTGTCATTTTGTAAATAATATGTGATGTCACTTAAACATAATTACATGAGTTTTCACAAGAATCTGGGTGTTGACCCTGAAATAAATCTTATCAATAGGCAATGTTAATAACTTCAATGTATTAGTTCAATTCAATTGCACCATTAGCAAAAACCAATCTTCATTACAGATAATAACCCTTGTGTTAATTAAGGAAAACATCAAAATCTTGAAGCACATTTCGCTCGATGATGTCATATGTTAGACTTGACCAAGTCTTCAGCCATTTGTCTGCAGGAACCTTAAATTGGGGATCTCTCTATAACGGGATACTATATTTCTGAGCTATTTGGGAAAGTTTTCGATATCATGATAGTTGTCTTCATCACTTTGACAAATGACGAAAATTCGATTTGTGTCTCATTTATGCAGGATAAGTTTCTTTCAGTGTCGTTTGTGATTTTGTTAACTTCTTGATGGAGAGGGGGGGGGGGGTGTAGAGGGGGGATATCCAAGTATAAACTATTGACAATGACTATAATCATTGTTGTAGAAGTAACGAGAACTAAAAATGACCCATGTCTACCTCAAGTATTATGTCAATTTGTGCTAAAATAACCTGTATGATATGTCAGACTATAGCATGCCTAAGCATACCATCTGTATAGGCTAACATGCTTTATGTGAATGCTCGGTTATTTCTATATATAAGCGTGTTAGGCTGAAGTCATTCCTATGCCATACCTATATGTCATAGTAAATATAGCAACCTATGGATGTTTCCTTGTAAAACACCGTAGAGTGTGTAGGCTAATAGGCTACACTATAGCAAGAGTGTGTAGGCTAATAGGCTACACTATAGCATTATTTACATCCTAAGCCGACAAACTCAAGCTACACAACAATCATCACATCCTAGATAGCTGCAAATATACCAGTGAATAATGTGTCCCACGAGAGAATGTATTTTAATTAGCCTAGTTAATTTAGTTAGTCGTGTTTTCAAAATCTGAGAGTGGACAGCTATGAAACAACCTTTGAAATTCCTACCATAAATATATCAGCACTGTACGCTAATATAAACAATGTAGCATATATACAGTGATAACCTACGAATAGTTAGATAGGTTACCACGTATCGTAGCATGCCTAGGCTTAAATAACGTGGGTAATATCGGCCTACATATAACGCGTGTGTATTGTATAAACCTTACGTTAATTAGATTACAGGGCTATGGAAGAACGTTGTGACGTCATAACATATCGAGCAAAATCGCCTTAATAACACCACTATTTGAAGAATTGTGTCAAATTATAATTCAATAAAGCATGAACAACCTATCGAGCCTACACTAACAACGCAATCGGCAGTGTCCTTATACAAATCGAAAACAAAGCACTCACAAACAACACACATACATAATTATCGGTAAAACGCTATAGTCAGCCGAGAGCGATGTATATACCATTGTGACGTCACAGGTAACTTATAGAAGAATGTAACCATATATATTTCACAGGTTCAGTCGATATTACCACAAAAAAAATATATATATGTATAATAATTTCAAGACAACATTCATCAGTTATTGACAGCGATATAGTATAAGCAATACGGTCTTGTCGTCCAATTTCTTGATTTAAATATACGCGGTGGTCATGGCGACGGATTTCTTGCAAACGTCATATGCGTAAACGATCAATTTCTAAGAATCATTCCCCTTTGTTTGGTTAGAACAGCAGTAGTCTTGCGTGTCTGAATCAATCATTAGGCTAATGAAGTTTTCTTGGCGAGTAACGTGACCATTTTAGCATATTTGTAGCTGAAGGTGACCGAAATTTCTATCGAGGAGTACATAAATGAGTATGAGTTTAAGAGCAACGTTTCTTAATTATTATTATTTTTTTTTAGTTTGTCGAAGAATTCTATCGCGGGTAATTTGTTATTCCCTTTGACCATAATCAGTTAAAAAAGTAAATATCAATTCAAATTCGTGAAATTTAAAAAAAAAATACTAATTTTCATATATTATTTATTTCATAACACAATTTAGATGAATATCATTTCAAAAAGTTTTAGATTAATTGAGAATTTTTTCGCAATTAACTGGTCACGTGAGTTGCTGAAAATAAAAATATAATATTGCCTTCTTGAAGATTGCAAGTAATGTTAAAATATTATATTTAATCCTAAACGTTATAGTGTGCTATTAAAGTAATGAACTTTCGTGTATATGCGGCTAAGGTCATATTAAATTTATGGCCGACTAAATATTGACAAAATTTCATTACATCGAAGAATTTTTAAATTGCTTGTCAAATAATTATCGATATTTCAGTCAAAACGAAATTATTGCAGGAAAGAAAAAAATTATATATACGGTTATGGATCGTTCACTGAATGGCGGGCGACCATCGCCTGTTTTCGACATTTACATATATCTAATATGTGTTTATTTTTTGATATTTTCTTTGTTGTTGTGTGAGTATAAAACATTCAAGTCCATATACTGGATGGTAATAAAACAGAAGAATGATGGGCTAGGTAATCAGGTAAAATTAGCTATTCAACCTTAAAAATGAGAAAACAACAGAAATCTATAGTTTTTAACAATAGCTGTTTTTGAGCACGGTGTATTTAATAAAAGTAGTCGAATCGATGTTAGTTTCGATACCTGTTCATTTTTTTCTGGTCTTTCCTTTTTTACTCGAGACGAGATATTTCTTAAAGGCATGGTAGAAAATAGAAGGGTAGTAGATGGCGCTTGCCTTGTAATAAGTTTTGCCGTGATTAGATGTTTCCTTCCCAATGAAATAGAGGGTAGTATACCAAAAATAAAAAAAAAATAAAAACAATATCATGAAGGTTGTAATGTGCCAGTGCAAAATATAACATGCGTTGATTGGCCCATACTCGTCACGTGACATTAAAGGTACATTAATCATAACATGTGCATTAAAGTCGCGTTCGGTGATTAAAATATTGTGTGATTTTGACCAAGTCATGTAATATTTATACATATTTGAATTTACCTAATTAGGGAGTAATTAACCGTAAAATCCAAGACAAAAGAACATTTTCTGTCACCAACTAAAGGTATACTCTTATGCAGTTGTTTTTTTAAATATTTTTTTTATTATTTGTAAATCGGTTAAGCCTTATTGCATAAAGTAATTGATGTGGTTTTGTGGGCTGAGTTAGGATGTGGTTTTATGCAGGTACCTAATTTGATTTTTGAGGTAATATTGGAGTATGATTTCATCAAGTTATGAAAATGCTTTATGTATCATGTTAAAATTATTGTAAACATTGGGGGAAAGAGTGTTATTAATTTGATTGATTTTTTTAGTTGATTAATTGATTGATTCAACCGTTCGTTTATTCATTCATGTATTCATTCATTCATTCATGCATGCATATATGCATGCATACATTCATTCATTCATTCGTGCATTCATACATTCATTCTTTCATTCATTCATCCATCCATCCATCCTTCCATCCATCCATTCATCCATCCATCCATTCATTCATTCATTCAATCAAACTTTCATTCATTCATTTAATCGGTTCATACGTTGATATTCAAAAATGCATTCATTAAAATGACGAGAAATTTATTTCGAAAGAAAAGGTTAACATGGGCCTATTGGTAATATTGTGCATGAGGGGGGAGTGGGTGGATGGTCGGAGCTGTTTATGATGCAGTACAAATGTCAACCCTATAAGATACTTGTCTTATTCTACTCAAGATACCTCTTCTCAATATAGTGTCTTATTCCAGATGTTTTTAAAATTCCTTTTATAACTCATTTTTTTTTTGTCTTTCAGTTGTCTCTCAACCCTTTACCGTCCAACTTCAAGATAAACATGTAATGCTTGGTAACACCGTGGTCTTCAAGTGCGAAGTACCTGCTTTTGCAAAAGACTACGTCACCGTGACGTCATGGTCACGTTCTGGGACAACCATTGTTGCAGGTAAACAAAAAGCTTTCATGATGTGATATTAACATTAACAATACGTTAGCCCTCTGTTATTGATTTGTTCATGTACTTATTTATCTATTTATGATTAAAAACACCCCTTACTATACTTTAAATTTTGAAATCATCCCATAAAAATATAATTGGCTTCAAAATCTATGACTCTACGAAAATTACCGTATCTTTAATCTAGAAAACCCAGTTGTGACATACGCGACGTTTAAATGCTTCAATTTGATTAACGCATTAATTTTTGATGCATTCACACAATTTCTCAAAGTTTATTACCATCGTTGTTGTCTATATGTGATGGATTTCCCCATATAAGGAACTATTGAAGCGTAAAGCCTTAAATGAGAGGACGTTAGTTTTTAAAGAAGTATAGCGTCTCCGTGGATTCCATATGCATGTATATTGCGGGGTACAAATTCGTTGGATGGATTGTTTATCAATGCATCTGGCAACAGTCGTGTCGTGACGTCATCATGGCAATTTAGCTGCGAAATGTCTTGTTTGTTTTTGATCTTTCGTATTATTGTATTAATCACATTTTCACGGAGAAAAATAATATTCTTAAAATATATATATATATATATATATATATATATATATCAAATAGCCTAAATATTTTTTATCATCTTCCTTCTTAACCCGAGATCAGGTATCATCGGCCGATCTATCGTATCTTTGAAAACAATTCATCCACAATTTGTCTTTTTTTTTGTGCTAAATCTGTTTTATTTATTTCTTTAATTTCTTGTGTGTCAAGTAATTATACCTTTCGTTCTGTTCTTCTCATTCATTTCACTACAACCAAATATAATATCTCATAAAATTACGTAGTCATTCATAATAAAAATATCCTTGGCATTAGAAAAAGACCCTGGAGAAAGATTCTTCGTAACGTTAATTTTTTTCATGGATACGAATTTTTATTTTTTTCATTTTTCTTTGCTAACCTAACAGTCACACAGACAATAATGATGATACATGTTACATCGCGTGGATTTAATTATTACTGTACGGATACTCTGCAAAACCGCAATACCGCGTACAGAAAATGATGGCGCTCATGCTTTTCGTTTACAGCTATGTTGAAAGCCTGATCAGGTCCAAGTAAAGGCCGTCAGCTGTAAGTCGATACAAAATTAAAAAAAAAAAAAAACGTATTTTGGAGTAATCAGCTATTTACAAACTTAGCAGGCGAATTGCAAGAATGGCGTGATAAGTGAGGTCATCACAATTAGTGACGTCATCATTACATATTGATCCAGCGTTCATCGGTATTAATTTCTACCTTTTTTTTTAAAGTAAAAAAGAAAAAAAAAACAAGGAAGATTTTTCAAAATGACTTTCTCCCAAGAAATGACTTTAAAACTAAAATATCTCTTAAACTGAACAAGATATTTTGAGCTGTTTTGCGGGGATTTATTCAGTCATATAATATAAATACATTTAGACTAATAACCACATATTATTTTAGTTTAACTTTTAATTTGTTGTGTCTCACAGGCGGCAGGTTTAGTATATTTCCTTGGGGAGAGCTCCACATTCGCGATGCCAGAGTCGAAGACAAGGAATACCAGTACTCATGCTCTACGAGGAACACGTTACTCCAAACAACGAAATCCAGCGATTTTAAGAAACTCACCTTAGCAGGTAGGAATCTTTTAAATCGTCTATTTCGACGTGTTTTTTTATATTTTTTTAACCGAAGTAAGAATTGTCAGAAGAGCGATATAATGTGTAGAACTATTCCCCTATTCCATAATTCCTACGGGTCACCTTATTGAGCCCTGGTCAGTGATGCCCCCCCCCCCCCCGCACTCCATCACCCGCCCGACTTTCCCCAGGTAGATTTTTGGACACTATTTATTCACATATCATAAACACTCATTGTATAGGACATCTTTTCCGGTTTTAGTATTTGTTTTATTTTAACCATTTCGTTAATGGTATCGTCTTTCTGTACAGTCCCAGTGAATATCAAACCAGAGATCATCGACTCTGTCGTGGAGCATACCATTTCGATTGGGGAAGAAATCGAGTTACCATGTGCCGCTAGCGGTCACCCATCACCGGAGTACCAGTGGACCAAGGACGGTTCATCGGTTACACTCTCAGAGAGGATAACTCTGAGGCGCGGTAACCTGGTCGTCAGTAACGCCGTACTTGATGATGGCGGTAGTTACCAATGTACCGCGGAGAACAATTTCGGTAGCAACACGGTGTCTCGCAATCTCGTAGTAAGAGGTAAGGGACGCGGTAATATACAAATGAGTAATTGCAGGAGAACACGGTGCCAGGCCAAACATCCATCATTGGTTTATGAGATGGAGACAAAAGTCATAAACAACTTAATTCCCCCAAATCGTATTCAATTTGGGACGGATATCACAAAGATATCACAAATTAAATTTGTTAAATTGAGCAAGTTTTCTTAGCTAGCTGGTGGGGGTGCGGGGGGGGGGGGGTGGGCGGTGGGTGAGGTGGGTGGAGGGAGGAGTGGAGCTGGTCTGCAAAAACACAAGACTTTCATATAAACTATAAACATAAAGGCTGAGTTCGTGTCCACCTAAAGCTAGATACGTTAGAGATTGTTCCGTATTATTTTAAATTAATGTTGGAAAACTTACTAAAACAAGTAACTAATAACTGGTAATTAGCATTTTTTGTTAGACCAAAAACGTAGCTTATGTCATTATAATTTTCTGAATATCACTTCAGAAAACCCAGAAAAAAATGTCCTGAAATGAGTTTGAAAATCTAAACTCATTATTGATCAGTGTCTTTGATAAGATTGTACCTCTTACTTGTTAAAATCCGTGCTATCTGGGAACGTTAATTTTCACTGGTCACATAACCTGGTTTTTGCATTTTTATTTTCGAAGAACCCATCGTGGTGTCATTCTACCCTCAAAAACGAACCGTCGACATCGGAGCATTCGCCACATTTAACTGCTCTGTGACGGGACACCCTATAGAAGAGGTCACGTGGTACAAAAACGCCCAACCATTGGACGAAGACGAGCGCGTCACTGTGTATTCCAATGGGACCATGGTGGTCGCGGGCATGCATCGAAATGATCGTGGGATGTATCAGTGTGTAGCTAGTAACATGTGGGAAACGCAGGAAGCCACCATGCAACTTTCTCTAGGAGGTGAGTAGGGGCGCCATCATATTTAGAATTTTATTAATATAAGCCACCTAAATCTGGTTAGCTTTTCGCATTTTAAAGTGGTCATCGTTTTTCAATTTGTTAAGCAGTTACTAAACATAGTAAAGGTATGTAAATTGTCAGGAGTTTGGAGCGATTGTCGGGTTTTCTTGTTAGCGAGTATAGACAGAACACACCTGACAGGGCATGCAGCACATGCGCAGTAGCATGAGTACGAGAACAAGTCCATAGAATAAACTCGACTACACGGATCTGAGCGCGTGTATGAGTTCCTTATCTTGTACAATACGATTTCCACTGAAATGTTTCGAATAGTATAGCGTGATGAGTACAACTCCACGGAAGTGAGTACTAACACAGGCAACTTTGCTGGAACACGAGTACAATTACCAACACGCACACACTACAATTAGTCGGCACGTGACGTAATCATGACGTGAGCATAACGTTTTTAATAACCTAGTCCCAATGACCTCTCCTGCAGGTCTTTGACGAAACAATTTGTACCTCCTTATTGCGTTTTACTTATAACTTTCAATGACGGTATGGAATTAAATCGAGACAGCACCTAGTTGTAACATTTGCGGGAAGTTTCGTTCTTCACAAATAGTCACTTTAATCGCTTATTGAGAGGTCCTTGCCATTTGAAACGGCAGATTTCGATCTGCTGTGACTACCAATCAATTTCTCTTTTCTAGTGCTTAACTTTGCTTATCTTTCAAAGTCTCGATCTGGTGGGCTATTCTTCGTCTGGTCTTTTGTTCAAATGTCCGTTAATTGACTCACTCACTCACTCGCTCACTCACGCCAAATAGTTGAATTAATCACCAGACGGTCGTTATTGTGACGTCACTATTGTGCCAGTCCAGATGGGTTTACGACTTTACGGCAATTATAGCAGAGCGCCGCATGTATAGAACTATATATTTTACTGATATCGATAAAACAGAAAATTGGCTTCTATTAATTAAAATAAGATCAGCCTCACCAATTGGATTTGATTGCATAAATATTCACTATCATACACTCGGTGCTAGGAACATCCAATAGGGCACGTTGGGCCTTAGGGCCCCAAGGAACAATGTCTTTCTAAGGGTCATGGGGCCGCAAGGTAAAGGTCGCCCCAAGTTCAAGAGGCCCTCCGTGAACACTTGCAGTGAAGACATACCAAAGTTCTCCTTTTTTCGGGTTGTGCCTGCAACACGAAATAAGTTGGATGGTGGGGGGAGGGGGGGGGGGGATTGGTAAGGGGTTACTTGGCCTTGCGACAACCACCAGATGGTATAATTCAGGTTTGATCACAGCACGATGGGTCCAGCTGTTGACATACTATAGTTGGGTGTTTCTATCATACAAGTAATACACTTAAGTCGACAAAGCTAGCTTATCAAGGTTTCAACTCAGACAACAGAACAAAGAATGATATAAAGCTAGGTCCTGGTCTCCTGGACATCCGCGTCTTGGGTTACATATTCTTTCTTTTGAGACTTCCTCTTTAGAAAATCGAGACGTCGTTAGAACAATTGTAGAATAACAATCTTATGGCCGGTGAATTTAACACAAATATTTTATATGGGGAACTTCTTTTCTACCTTATTATGTTTTGGAGAAGAAAAACGATAAAGGAAATGTCGGAGGTTTTAATTTTGAAAACAAAAATGGATATAAAAGTCAAATTTGCATGTTGTATTACATATTGTCACCATCTAGTGATACAATGTTCGACCATTAAACGGAAAGGTTAGATCCATGAATGCCTTGTTCTATGCTGGCCACAGATAATATTACTCTCTTTTAAACCAAATTTTAGGAAAATAAAGTGATAGCGACAGAAAATTGCTTGCTGACCAGACGGACATATCATGAGTATAGCGTTCCCCATAGGATTTTAGACATTTCAAAACTTGTAAAGAACCAACGTTACATGTGTGTCTGTGTGTCTGTGTCACAAAAGTGTCTGTTTTTGTTTTAGTATTCTCTTCAAATATTCAACTACTGAAAAGAAACATACACACACAAAGACACACACACATACTGCAAAGGTATTGTGGAAACACGCAGGATATGTGAAACACAGGTGTGGACAGAGTGACTGCAGTGAGCTAGGCTGCAAACAAAGGAAATTGCGCAATAACAACAAAGTCAGTATCCCGTCGCGAGATGCCTTAGTAACAACAGTGACCTTTGACCGCAACGGCACAGTTGGCACGCGTCTGGTAATTAGATCGCTATTTACAAACCTGTCCAGTGGTGTTCCCTTTGTGACGTAACAGACAAATCAGATAATCTAGGGAATCACAAGAAAAAAGGTTCTGAAAGAATTTATTTTCTAACAAGAGGTATTTTAAGAATTCACGCAGTATGCTGTGAAGCGTTGAATACGGCAGCCCGTTTGGAATAAAATACTGTCTAAAATGTTGGAGAAAATTTTCTACAAACACGTACGGCGATACGATTTTCTATCTTAATAAGGATTTCATTGTTAATTTTTCATCGATTAATAAATGTGTTAATTTATTAATTACCAGCGCATTGCAGTTAGATTATTGCATAAAAAGCGGACAACTGGTTTTCGAGATTTAAAAACAAATCGATTTGTTTATATCCGAAATAATTCAAATAAGACACTTTTTGACACAAAATCCTACGGAAACTTTACGGAACAGCCCTTTCTTCCATAAGAGGGACCGATTGTGCTCTCTTTGTTATTTCATGACGTCATCCGTCTTTGTTGTTGTTGTTGTTATTTACATTTCGAGTAACTTTGTTTAGTCCTGGAATCTTCCTCTTCTTGGAGTATTGTTTTAATATTTAGCCTTTCTTTTGTGAAATGGATTAAACAGGTTACAGAAATGATTCCTTTCAATCTTAGAAATAATTCATTTTGACATAATTCAAATGATTCGTGCTTCATCACTAGAGAAGTGGCATTTGTCCTCTGCTCAGTGATAAAGCCTAACGTTTCACCTAAACAGACACTTAAATGTAATTCTGGAAAATCCGACGTCCTATTTCCCCCTCTAAACAAGGGATACGATCGAAATTTTCGAATCATGAGTGAATTAAATTTTGAATTTAATTTAACCAAGTGGAATATACCAACTAATGGCGACAATGAACAGCCTAGCCAGCGACTAGAACGCGTTCAAGAGAAACACCACAGATTTTATCAAATCGCGCTTGTTGTTTTAATGTTTTTGCTTATGGGTCCTATCGGCTTCGGTGGATTCATGATTTACAGAAAACTGTTTATAACGGAGACGTATCCTTTGTTTGACGGTAAGTGAGAGTACAATTAGCAAATTTAACCTTTGAGACAATAGAGCTATTGTATGTAGTTTATAGCCTTTACGTTTGCGTGTCTTTGTTACTGAGGTTCCGTTCTGCTATGTATTAGATAATTTGTTTATAAATAGAACATAAATAATAACCTAAACCGGAAGTGTTTCGTCAGCTTGTAACATAAAATGAGGAAGTCTGGGATCGATTAAGTATAAGTTGCAATAACGCACTTGTCTAAACAACATAATACATTTCATACGTGGGATTTCGACATTGGGCCCGGTTAATCTGTTCCTTTGAAGGTGATATGATAATGGTCGGAAAGTTTAACAAATTAAAGGGAGAGTATCCCTATAAAATGCCAAAGAAAGGGCATATCATAGAACAAGTAACAACAAACAATTCAGAACATATCTGATTTTGAAACCTCGTTCCTTTGATGGTATGCTTATGATATTCGGATGGGTACATTACGCAATAATATGTGACGTCATACATGCCGAATAACATCATTTCCGACTTCGAATTAAAATCCGGCTAAAATCGAAACCTTCAAGGCCCTCTAAATATGATTTTATATCATTTGATTTTCTCATTTTTTTTGGGGGGGGGGGACAATTCTTGATGACCTTTAACCTTTTGTTTACACAAACATTATGTTTTATTCATTATATTATTCATTATATCACCAAGACAAACAGCTATGGGAACAGAGCATTTTGTGTGGCTGGGCCACGCCTATGGAATGAGCTGCCAGCTGAACTCAGAACTGTTTCTAGTCGTACAACATTCAAGTCAAAGCTGAAAATCTACCTTTTAAGACAGCATTACTGCAATATTTATACCGTGTATTAAATTCTATTCATGTGCAATACTCCAACAAATTGAAACGTGCATGCTTTTTATTTTTCATACTCATTTATATTGTATTTTATTCTGCATTTTTACTAAATATTTTGTGTCAAATATTTTTTTTATTTACTGTTACATACCGTTTAAGAGCACTTTTGTGGATTTTACGCTTAATAAAATAAATTATTATTATATTATTATGATATTTTCTTTTCTTCAGCTGCTACGCCTACCTTCCTGAGTCATTTTACCAACCAGACACTCTCCAAGGGGCCCAACCTTAGCCTTCACTGTACGGTAGCCGGTAATCCCACACCGACTATCGCCTGGTACCGAGACGGTGAACTAGTCACCAACGAAACCAATACTAGGTATTCACAAAATTACTTTACCAATCTTGACGGTGACGTCACAGCGTACCTGAACATCACGAGTTTGAAGAATGTTGATGGCGGGCTTTATCGATGTGCGGCCACCAGTGAGCTTGGTATTGTGTTCCACGAGGATCGCATCAATGTGATTGGTGAGTCAAACTAACGAACATCCTGTCCGCCAACCTCCCATCCTCCCTCCTCCCTCCTCCCTCCTCCCATCCTTCCTTCCTCCGGGTGCGGTATAGTGTCAGATATATGGCTTCATTGGGGTTGGGAGGGAGTGGTGGGTAGAAATAAGGGATGGGTGCTGCAGGGTGTCTTGATGGACTGTGAAGATTTCACGGTATATAATTGGAAGTGAGGATGAGGGTAACGAAGTTAAGGATATTGCGAAGATAGCGTGTGATTTATTCCTAGGGTCTGAGAATAATGGAAAATATTATAATTTTATACTGGGTAGAGTGGGTGGGTGAGGAATGAGGCAAAGGGTTTGGTTATGTTTGTTTGTGCGATATAGTATCACGAAGAATCTGTTGTTTACTATTATGGGATGTTCCCTTTTCTACTGCAAGGAGTTTGCCATATGTAATAGGTAACACATCTCATCCATGCACAGAAGCTTCCTAACGTTGTGCTGAATCATCTTAATCTTGCACTTCATACAGGTAATCCTTACATCCGTCCTATCGCCAATGTAACCGCGGTAGCCGGTACTACCGTTGTCGTGCATTGTCGTGTCGCCGGTTATCCGATAACCCTCATCAGATGGTTGAAGAATTCACTCACTCTTCCTCTGAACATCCGCCAGACTGTCCTCTCCAACGGAACCATGATTATCCGTGACGTCACGAAACGCCCGGATGAAGGTCTCTATTCATGTCGCGCATCGAATAACCAGGGTATTATGGCGACGAAGATGTTTCACCTTACAGTTCAAAGTGAGTGATACCTTAGATGGCATATATGACAATATACCGCAATATTTCAATATTCTGTTTAAAACTAGAAGGAAAAAAAAAATTGAAAATTGGCCGATGAGTTTTTGAATGATTTCAGGGATAGGCTATAATCTTAATTAAGGGGCACGATAAACGTGGAGAGGGCCTGGGAACATATAAGGTAAAGAAAGATCGCATTCTTCTTGTCATTATATAGGCTATATGTAAATTAAAGGGGGCGCAATGACAAAATTGTCCACAGAGCAAACCGACTGACTCTCGACGCCTTGCAAGTGCTCTTAATGCTGTTCTTAATGCATATAAAAGCACAATAAAGTATATCTATAAAGTTGGTGTCCATTTTCTTGATATTTTGTCATGCTCTTATATCCCCCCCCCCCCTCCGTCTTGCAGTACCTCCGGAAATCGCGCCTTTTGCCAACGTTACCCTGACCCAGGGAGAACGTACACAGTTGCTCTGTACTGTCAACCGAGGGGATACGCCCATGAATATCACGTGGTACAAAGATGGTGAAGATATCCCACCTGGCCATGGCATCCAAATCCACTATACGGAGTTCTCTTCGACCCTCGGTATTGCGGATGCGTCCGTATCTCACGAAGGAAGTTACACTTGCGAAGCACAAAACCACGCCGCCTCAGCGACCTTTACAGGCTACCTTACTGTTAACGGTAAACAAATAATTTTTTTACAACGCATACAATTAAGTCGTTCTGTTTAAAAGAAAAAAAAATATCCTTCGCTATATGTGCAAACATTTTTAAAACTAACGGTTCCATTGAACGGTTCGGTGTGAGTGACCTATATGTAGGCTATTTCTTTATATTACTTATTATAGCTATAGTATTATTTCTCAGGAAAGTTACTGCATTTCACAACAATTAATTTTCGGATGATGACTTATTTTCCAACTTCCTATTAATATTCCATAGATGAACACAGAGCATTATGTTTGGATTGAGATATGTTTTTCTATTACCGATAAAGGAATATTCCGATCGCCGAAGGGCATTGTTTAACAAAACTGATGGAAAGTGTCTACATCGTTAGGATCAAAACCACCTTTTTATTGTATATTTTGAACGCTTGGAAGGTACAGTTTGTTTTTGTAACTGTCAGTGACATTATACTAAGATTCCACTGGCAACAGCTGAGGCAGTGAACCAATAAACATTCCAATCAAGTTGAATATGTCTTGATCATTTAAAATTGATTTATCCAATGAAGGAATGTAATATTCTATCAAAAAATTTTTTTTTATTGATGAAATTCTTAAATGACAAGAACATGAACGATTAAAAGAGCTTACATTCCAAATATATCATGTTAGATAAAACCACAACAATATTTTAGTAAAATAAAAACATTTCTAAGAACATTTGCGTCAATGACGTAACATACCAGATACTTAAATACTCGTCCTGTCATAGAATAAGAAAAAGGTTTACTTGATAAAAAACATGATTCTTTCTGACAAAGAAATGATTAATATCTCAAAAATGTTCTCATGAATATTAATTATTCATTGATTTACAAGTTAATTATTTCTTCATATTATTTCCTTTTTAGTAATGCCTGCAATTATCGTCCGGCCCACCGAGACGGAGGCGGTCTTTAACGGGTCCGTACAGATGCCATGTTCTACCTCCGGTAAACCGAAACCGACTATCGTCTGGAAGATCCGAGCCAAAGGTCAAACTCTCTTCCAGAATATTAATTTATCCGAGGAAAGGTTTGAGCTTCTCCCAAACGGGACGTTATCGATTCTTCAGGTCAGAGAGGAGGATGAAGGTCTATACATGTGTCACATCTTCAATGACGTAGGAGAGGATGGCCAGTCGGCTCAGTTAACAGTTTACAGTAAGTACCCCCTCCCCCCTCCCACACCCCCACACGCCCATCCCTGTTCAAAATTTGTGAAAAAACCCTCTTAAATGCATTTTGGTTTTTTGTAAAACAGAAAAAAATGCTTCTTCAATGTTGTAATTGAAATTTCTATTTTGTTATATAAAACGTGCCATTTGTTGAAAAACGTAATTAAATAGGTTCTTGTTGTTGAAAAAAAGAACAAAAATGTATTTTTGGTACATACAGGACGCTGAGATGATCCATTTTATCGTAAACTTTTTCTTTATCGTCAAACCAAATCGACATGTTCCAATGTCACTCGATGTTTGTGTAACCCCCTCCCTCCCGCCCACCCACTCCCGCCGCTCACACACACGAAAGTAAGGTTTTTAAATTTCCACTAAATTATGAGTTTGGATTCATGTGGATTCGGCTTGTTACAATCTAACCTCTCGAAGAAGATGGCGCTATGCTGTATTATGCATTACCTTTATTCTGTTCTCTCCACAGTACCTGCCCGCTTTGACATTCACGAACAAAACCAAACCGTTTCGTTAAACAGCTCCATCACCTTAACCTGTGCAGCTTACGGTAATGGACCTTTGGAGCTCCAGTGGTATAAAAATGGCGTCATCTATGAAGCATTAGAAATTGAAAACCAGTATGAAATATCCACTGCTGAGGGCAGCAAACCATGGCGTTCAACCCTAACTATCTACCAATCACAAAGAGATGATACCGCCCTCTACAAGTGCACAGCGTTCAATAAACACGGCGAGGATGAAAGCTTTATTCAACTGTTTGTGCAAGGTACGTATCCTATGCAACAAAGTTAAAGCAAGAAAGAGGTTGTCAAGGCAACAGTGAATTTTCTATCGAAACATGACGGTTCTGCAGGAAAACATTAATAACAATTTTTAGAAATTACGCTGCACCACATACTTAACCGGCAGGCTTCAAATCATTCAAGAATCCATTAATTTAGGTACAGCGTACACAATCTTATCTGCTATGTGAACTGATCCATACATTGTCTTTACTTTTGCGTTGCAGAGGCACCCGAAGCTCCGGTCGATTTGCGTGTCATCAGCGTTAGCAATCGCAACGTCACAATAGCATGGCAACTTGGTTTCGATGGCAACAGTCCACATACGGGATTCTCCATTGAATACAAAAACGACTCAGGTAATCTATGACGTCATAGTTGATATCACCTGGTTTAAAAATATCCTGTCAGTTATTAAAAAAAAAAAACTAATTTTAATTGACTCGTATATCTGTTTTGGTTTGTGAAATAATATACATGCTTACAATGTTTTCCATTTACATACGCGATGTACTGAGCATTTTCGCACTCATGAATAATTCATTTCTTTCCATGTTTGCATATTATTCATATTATAGTTGTTATTCCGTCGTATCGGTCACAATAACACCACTTGAAAACTCATTGGAATCTTTGGGGGGTATGTCCTGAAGTTAAAAGCCTACGAAAGTCATCCGTCAAAGTATAAATTATTTAATCCATAGCCTTCATCCATTTCTTAAATTCTTTTTGTTTTAACAGATGCATGGCAAGGTGGTTTGCCTACCATACATTTACCTAACAACTTTACCGTCTATGAGTATACTATCAGTCGGTTGCACGCAGCCTATACCTACAATGTGCGTATCTCCGCGTTCAATGGACTGGGTATTAGCCCACCGAGTGAAGAAATCCTATTTACAACCTTGGAAGAAGGTACGTTTTGAGTGTGATTTTAAAAGAGAATCGTATCGATTACCGATATTTCATCAAAACTTATAATCGATCGGGCTTTATCGATAAATCAATACATCCCAAATTTGGACACATCATTGCTTCAGACTTATAAACTAACTTACTAAGTCTCCATGGAGTTTATGGTACACAATTACTAAGAATTGAACATAACGATATTATAACAACCTTAGTTTTTATAACTCCTTACTATCTCTTTGTGTTCACCATGTTCATTAACCTGTCTGTATTCTGTGCGTGTTTTTGTCCTTTCTGTTACTGTACGTTACTTGTTATTCAGCCCCTAGAGAAGATCCTGCTAGGATCGAAACGTCAGGCTAACTTACTTTTACACCTTTTGTTTTAATTATATTTTTGTCTTCGAATTTTAAGACTTGCTTCTCTTCTCTTCTTATCTAGCGCCATCTGGTCCTCCTTTACATATTGAAGCAGTTGCCTTGACGTCACAAAGTATCAAGGTCACGTGGCGTGTAAGTTCGAACTTTTAAATTAAATTCTCACCTCTCTGTTTAAGAGCGTCGTTTGTTTGTAACTCCTCTTTGAAAGCTCAGTTAATCAAATAAACTTTTAATCTTTAATCTCTTAATCCACTACTTATTAATGTGGTGGAAATTTGCAAATTTCGTACTTAACATTCTATACTTCGTTTAGGTTAACACGTTTAAAGGAGTCTATCTATGAAGAGTATAGCCTGCTGGTATTGAAACATTAACTGTTATTACATCTTTATATCCTCATGTTTCTTGAGCACATTCCAAACCAAAACATTCGTAACCGGAGCATACAACAGCATGAGTAAGGGTCAAAGAGTAGAAATCCCCCTTCACATCAGTACCGGTGCGAGTACGAGGCTCTACGCATGCGTAGGAGTACTTAAATTTTGCACTCGTTTCGATACTAGAGTCCAACAATCCTGTGAGTACCAGAATAAGTACCAATCACGGAGGACGAGTACAAACGACTATGCTAGAAGACGAGTGTGAAATACGGACTCAGCGCAAATATGTCACCAAAATGTTACAAGAACAACCCAGAATACATCTGTAAATCTGATTCGGTTCGGATTTCTTTATTATTAAAAAAATATATCGTAAAGAATAAAAATGTTTTAATTTTTGTTTTAATTATTTTTTTCTTCTCCTAGCAACCGCGTGCCGATCTTCAAAATGGTATCTTGAATGGTTACACGATTCGATACAGGGACAAACAGACACCCTTCCAATCTCTCCCGGCGTCTTCCCTCACCGGTTACATCGAGAGCTGTACCTTAGAACAACTCAATAAGTTCACCGAGTATACGATACAGCTTAAAGCATACAACTCGGAAGGGGAAGGACCATGGTCCCCGGAAGTAGTCATCATGACCATGGAGGATGGTAAGTGTGGTAAGGGGGAGGGGGGGGGGGGCAAATTTTATAGCTGATAATTTCAAACAATCACGATATCTCAGTAGTACGTGCTTTTGATGTGTGACAATTCATTAATAGCCATTGGATGTATCACTGCTTGTTTGCAAGCAAAGTAAAAAAATGTAATTTAAAAAGTTTACAATTTCCGTTTGTTCTTTCTCTTGCATAATTGTCATTGATTTTTAAATTGTTATACTCATGCTTAGCACTGCCCAAACTTTCTACGTGAAAATGCATATATTTTTTTCTTGTTAATTTTTAAAATATTTTAGTCCCTGATCAGCCGCCCTCCTCTGTCGCTGCTATGTCCAGCGGATCTACTGGTATCTCAGTTTACTGGCAACAGCCTCCTCTTGAATCTCTGAATGGCGTTCTTCAAAACTTCTTAGTATATTATCAACCAGTGAGAGAAAACGAAGGTAAGTTTCACCGATCGCAAGAGTGTGGTGGCCAATTGGCTAAGGCGTCCGATTTGTGATCCAAGGATTACTGGTTCGATTCCTGCCTAGTTCATTACGTTGTGTCCTTGGGCAAGATGCTTTATCTCACTTCCCTCTCTCTACCCAGGGGTTAAATGGGTACATGTGAGGTAACTTGTCATTGGGGGCAGTTTATAACTGCTGCCGACTGGAGGGATTGTCTCTGGGAGAGGTTATCATTGACCAGGGGTAATATAACGTCTGTAAAGCGCTTTGAGACCTATCGCTGGTATAAAGCGCTATATAAAAAGCAAATATTACTATTATCTGTGTTGACTAAAATCTACGCGGTAACTGTTTACATATATAACTTCGAATTTTCTCAAATTGATCTCATAAATCACAATATCTCTTCTATAATACAGACTGTGCTATTGTACCTAAGCGACTTCATAATTGTGACAATGAACCGGAGTAGCGCCCTCTTTCGCTCGTTACTCCGGTTTACGTGTCAAGTTTACTCAATATCTCTCATAAGTTTAAGTACATCTTCTATATAATCTAATATTTTTATGATTAATTTTTTCATTTTTTGCAGATGAAAACGATGTTCTCGTGTATTCAACTGAAGAGACAAACGCCAACATTTTCAACTTGCAGAAATTCACAAATTACAGTGTGTCGGTAGCAGCTCGCACAAGCGTCGGCGAAGGCATACGTAGCGACGCCATTTATGTGCGGACGGAACAAGATAGTATGTATACAGTGCCGTGATACTATATTAATAGCCACATGTAAATGATAAATGACGTAATTAATTAATTAGTTTCATTGACAGGCTGACCAGTCGGACAATCGTTCAAAACTCAGCATAAAAAAAAAACTTAGTTATGATATTTAATAAAAAAAGAGAGAAAAGTGAACATAAACTCCATTTCTTAACTTTCGATGAAGATTGAAAGTATCGCATCGTTCTTGAAACGACAGAAGATTATAGTGACGATTATAGGAAAACAGCCTGTTTGAATTGGAGACACCGAAACAACAGTTGTTTGGAACGCAAAAAGAGACAATAAGAAACCTCCGTTCCCTAGTGCTATACATTATCACTTGCTTATAAATCTATGTCGTCAGGTTAAAATCTCATCTAAATATGACCATCGACTCCATCCAGGGATGAACAAAGGACGTGACCACAAAATCTAGCTAAATATTAGAATTTGTTTGTTTGTTAATATTTCCTATTTTTTTCTTCCTTTCAGCCCCGGAGGCTCCAGCAGATATCAAAGCCTATGCTGCTTCAGCCGATCCTATAAGTATCATGGTATCGTGGCTGCCACCACTCTCTGCTAACGGTATATTGACAAAATACCGTCTAACCATGCAGTATGTGGAGGGAGAATCACCGGTAAGTAGACGCATAACCGATATACCGTATATATATATATATATATATATATATATATATATATATATATATATATATACGGTATATATTTATATATATCCTATACGTTTCATGGTATCGTGGCTGCCACCACTCTCTGCTTACGGTATATTGACAAAATACCGTCTAACCATGCAGTATGTGGAGGGAGAATCACCGGTAAGTAGACGCATAACCGATATACCGTATATATATATATATATATATATATATATATATATATATATATATATATATATATATATATTTATATATATCCTATACGTTTCATGGTATCGTGGCTGCCACCACTCTCTGCTTACGGTATATTGACAAAATACCCCATAACCATGCAGTATGTGGAGGGGGAATCACCGGTAAGTAGTAGACGCCTAACCGACATACGGTATATATATATACGGACAAAGAACAACAAAAAATGCCGTATTGAAATTTATACAGCAACCTACTGTTAAGAAAGTTTAGAATATGTATATATATATATATATATATAGTAAGATTTTTTTGTTGGTGAAAACATTCAAATATTATATTATTTTATATTTATTATTTCGTGTGTCATAACGTTTGGATTTCCCGTCTAAAATTAAACCAATGTCACGTGTCCAACTGCTCTTAATCCTTCAATCCTTCTCTTGGTCTGTTTCTGTCAATTTAAAAGAAAACTTTACTTTTGAAGTGTCTAATATTTATATAATTTTGTCTTTTTTTAATAAGTCATATATTTATTTGTCTCTCACTTCTTCTTCCCAGGTTACTCGAGAGATGGACCTATCGCCCGATACTCATTACCATCTTATCACGGATCTCAAGGAGGATTATAACTATGACTTCTGGGTGCAGGCTGCAACTGAAATCGGTCTAGGGGTGAGAAGTCGCACCGTCACTGAGGTACCAGAAGTGCCGAGTAAGTCAACAACAAACTCAAAATGTATTTCATTGATCACGTGTATTGCGCCCTCCTCCTTCTCAACTCCCCAACTCGGCCTCCTCCTCCCCTCCCCACCACGCCTCCTCCTTCACCCTCCTTCCCCCTCCCCATCCCGTCAGAAAAAAAAAAAACTTGCTAGAAAGAATAGAATAGAATAGAAGAGAAGAGAAGAGAAGAGAAGAGAAGAGAAGAGAAGAGAAGAGAAGAGAAGAGAAGAGAAGAGAAGAGAAGAGCAGAGAAGAGAAGAGCAGAGAAGAGAAGAGAAGAGAAGAGAAGAGAAGAGAAGAGAAGAGAAGAGCAGAGAAGAGAAGAGAAGAGCAGAGAAGAGAAGAGAAGAGAAGAGAAGAGCAGAGCAGAGCAGAGCAGAGCAGAGCAGAGCAGAGCAGAGCAGAGCAGAGCAGAGCAGAGCAGAGAAGAGAAGAGAAACTAAATTGTTAAATTAAACATGAATTGAATTCCCTCCGCTCGCATGCATGCAGTATCATCTCAAATCCTACCTTTCCCCAAACTACCTGACAAACAGAATGATAGATGCTTTAGGATGATATATTCGTGGGGTCAGCCTGCATTGGGCGTTATTCTGAAAAGCTGACTAATTTTGGTTTGGTAGCCTAGGAGGAAAAAAGTAAAAGATTTGAAAGGAGACAGATAAGTCTCTTCGTTTCGTGAATTCAAACCAGTAACCCCGGGGGCGGGGGGGAGGATAACTAATTATTCTCTTTAACTGTCTCCATGGAGTCAGGAATTTGAAGAAAAATTATTATTTCTTTTCCATTTTAGCGCCTGCGCGTATCATGTCGTTCCCAAGTACTGTGGTAACACCTTGGCGGGAAACGGTCTTACTGGACTGTCTGGCGGTGGGTGAACCAGACCCGACTGTAGAATGGAGGAAGTCGGGGTAAGTAGGCCATTTCTGTTATTTTGTTCTTCGGAAATTCTCCTCTCTTTTGTGAGGGATTGTGATTGTTGAAATGGACTGTGCGTCTTTGCATATTTGAAGACAATATTTGTTAGGGTTATTTACATTTCAGTTTCCCATTGTTCGTTTACTTGTTATAACATGCATATTTATGAGACATGAATATTCATATCTGGAACTACGGACGTTTCATTTCAGATCAGTAGAACTGATCAGGAGTGATGATCATATCCGTCTCCTTGGCAACGGATCTTTACTCATTGAAAATGTCCAACCAGACGACGCGGGAACTTACTCATGCATGGCGCGAAATGAATGGAACTCACCTGACGAAATAGACATTGAAGTTCAAGTGTTGGGTAAGTGACCTGCATGGTGAATGCATGCTAACTGCATGACCAATGCATGACCTCCGTATGATATTTGCATGTTCGGCGCATGATGTACTGCTATAAGAAACAACAATCACTTTTCATCTTCGCACGATCAATGTTATTTATTTATCTTTATTGGTGAACATATCACGTTTGCCTCACCTTTTGCATGAATCTGGGTCTATATCTCTCTACTATTTGCATGATCAACGCATGACAAACTTTAACAGTATCATGTAATCACTTCATACATGTCGGAGATTTGTTATACATTTTGAAATATACTGCATTTGAGTGCTAATTGCATGTTATCTATACGGAGAAAATTCTCTGCATGACAATGCATGATTTCTTTTTACTTGACTTTATATATTTTTGCATGACATTTCCATGATCTCTCTAGATTTAGTGCATGATTGTAGTCAGTCTAAAATTTCACGCTTTACTTAAAATTACTTTTTTTCAGTATAACTGCAGATTGTACCATTGTAGGTTACATTATAAAACAAAAACAAATGTTTCTATAGCCCTTTGCAGTCTAATACGGTTGTTATTATACACTTGTGGTGGGGGAGGGGTTGGGGGTGAAACTGAAGTTGTAACTTGATCTGTTTCCCTTAACCCAAAACAAAATATTACCGTTGAAAAGAAAAACGTCAAAAATATGAGAAGAGAATATTGGGTCGGATAAATTTCAAAGAAGGACTGAATTTACCAATAGAGAAAAAAGAAAGAAATAAAAACTGCAATCTGATTTGCATGATACAATTATTAAATAATAATAATATTGTTTAGAAATGCTGCTGTGAAGTTGATAGATTTCATCTTGTATTTTTCTTTGTCTCTTAAAAAAAGAAATCATTTCTGGAGCAATCAATATCCCGATTTATCGCGGTTTTATATTCTCTCATTGAAATTACATCGTTATAGTTCTCCTTCGCTTCTCTGAGTAAATGTTAACTTTTCTTAAATATTTTACCTTTTCCTCTCTCCTTTGAGGAAGGAAAAGGAAAAGCAAAGCAAAGGAAACAAAGAAGATGGGAAACCTACTTGTTTCTTGTCAAGAAAGAGGGAGAGAGGGGTGGGGGGGGGAGAAAACAGGGAAAGACGATAAAGAAAAAGAAAAAAACGAAGGTTAACTATTTAAAAGTTATGGCAATACTCTAAAGAAATTAGTTTGTTCTGTCACAGAGGATATAATAATTGTCATATTAAATATGATTAAATATGACTGAATCAAGCCCTCCCCAGTTAGTTTGCTTCATGGTCCTTATTGCTCCAAAAGTGATTTAGAACTCATCCTTTGAAGTGCACTATGTTACTTGCCACTTGTGTGATATAAACCGCGATATGTTGAGATAAATCGCGGTAGCGGCATGAATGTGTTTTTAATGATAGTCTTCACCATTTTGTACTACTGTTTCACTTCTTGATGTTTTTCGCATGGCTGTTATAGTTCACCGACCAAGTGGGTGTAAGTATATACCGCGGTATGAACCGTAATACCGTCTATTGATTTTGATTTGGAGGGGACAACATTTTATCATGTGCTACATATACTTCATTTACTTCCTGTCCGGTGTATCGAATTCGTTTGTACCTGTAGCTCTAAAAGAGTCTCCAAAGACGACAACTCTTACAACACGGTGTCATGCGTTCTGTTATTTCCGTATATTTCAATGGATTCTTTAGAAAATCTGTAAACCGGTTATTGTCTCCTATGACAATAAACCGTGAGGAGACGGTATTTGGCCGGAAGTAAATGAAGTTCAATTTGGGATATCGCGGCCAATTATTTTGATGTTCACGTTACCGTACGGTCATTGGTATACATCCTCTTCCATATTCCATGGCATACGGTTAAATATGAATATTCATTTTGTTTATGCATATGCATGTTGTAACTGTGTGTTTCATTGGTCAAGATGTTTGTGCATGTTTTTTTATATGATTCATTACCACGCACTGGTATCACGTGACGTGACGTGAAAATGGGCGCATCAAACTTGAGAGTAGGTAACATATGGTAGTAGGACGGTAGGTGGATATGCTAGATTTATACGTGGTGGTCACATATGTATGTAGCTAGAATGGCTAGAGGGTGGCACAAGCTATTAACTGCAAACAAATGTAACAGTGACAGAAAAATATAAAACAAACAAATAAACATCAAAAACTAAATCCTTCAAAGGATCAAACCAACCTATTTGACAGCTTGAGTCTGTTGTTGCTATGACAATAATGCTTTCATCTATTTATTAAGAACGCAGTTCATTAATGTGACTTATTTTAGTATATCATTCACTTTGTAATTCTGTTATTACGTAGTTATCTCAGACTGATGGCGCTATTCAAATAACATAAACTTATAAATTCATGATTAAACATTTGCAGAGAATTTTAAGACGAAATATAATGAAGACAATCTTGGTTAGAATTTGTATTTCTATTGCGGTCTAAGACCAGAGACTTTAAGAAAATAATTATAAGTATCGTCCAGAATGGCCTGGCATTTTAAGACGGGTCTCTTATGACGTTGGTACACTATGTACCTATGTTGGGTTGCTGCATTTATATGCGCTTCTCTAATAGGGTGCAGTCGGTGAAGTTAGAAAACGTAGGACGTTTTATATTACATTTTCTAGCCCAGCTGGTGTAACAAAAAGACTTCCATTCTCGTAGCCACGTTCTATGACTTTCTTAAAGCGAAGGGCAAGATCAATTAAAAATAACAACACATGCAAGCCGCTTTATAAAATCATGGTTTAACATTTGATGTCATTTGCATGGATTGTCATTACGTCATTGTTTCGTCATATGTGTGAGCATGCGTGTAACTAACCAACCAGCTCAGTCGTTAAGTCCCTGTGGATTCACCTTCATGTGCATTTCATCCATGCCATTTGGTGCCAAAGTGTGCCTTAAGGTATATAGTTACCATCTTGGATTCTCAGATGTAAGTCTATGGAAATAACTATGAAGCTAATGATGGTTTTAATGTTATCATCTTGTTGGTAACAGTACTCATTTTTACAGACTTACATTGCGAGTACGACAGCATGTATACAGGTAGGGAGGGGAGGAGGGGGAGGGGAGGGGGTGTCATGATGGCAGTGACACAGTTTGTTACTGGTTTGATAAGTAGAATAAGCTGATTTATCAAAAAATGAAATATCTATATTTGAAATCTCTTGGTGATGAATTTTTTTCCAACGTTAATAATTTATGTTAACAGCATATTTTTTATTTTAGATTGTGCATTAACCCTACACTAACTCTTTGTGGAGTCAATTGTTGAATTTGATTGTATTTGTTTTAATTAAACTAACTTAGATGCGATATTTACTTTTTTTGTCCAGCGATGTACCGCTAACCTAAATGGCGATGCATTGTATTTTGTATGTCAACTAACATTAAAATCTAGTTAGAATACATCTTTAATAATGATACTCTTAGAAGTCATTTGATACTATATTACTTGAAAAGAAGGAAATATCGATAATTATTAATTTAAATATTGTATTAAAAAGAGAACGGAAACCTTTCTTTTTTATGTTATTCAGATATTTCGAAATATGTATTAATGTATAGGCCTACCGTTGAATTGCATAAGTGTTAACATTTCTCGAACGTTTCGAAATTAGTTCGTTGAACGCTTGACGCGTTCCTCACGACAGCTATTAGGGATTTCATATGAATACTAGTCTCATCACGTGATCAACTGCACAGCTGCTGACCCTTCACCCTTTATGCAAATGAGGTTAAGACTAGGTTCAACAACGTGAAAGTGTTGCAAGTCAACGTTAGGCTATGAACATGAAAGCACAGTTAACCACCGAACGTAACTCTGCCAATGAGTCTCTTGTTAATGAATGTTATGACGTCAGTACACTAGTAGAACAGTCTATTTTCCTTTGGTGAAGCCAGTACAGGACGACACAAGCAACCATCCGGTAGTCCGACTGTTGTGATAGCGTGGCTAGTAAAACTGATACAGCATTGTTCCATAGTAACGCAGACATGCGCAGTCGTAGCTGATATTCTGGACCAGTTAATCAGTTTGAATGAAAGAAAAAGAAGCATACATTGTATTTCTTTTCACCGTTTGCTACTCTTTATAGAAATAATGTGAATTTTTTATTTTTTAACGTGTGATTGTCTTTATGTACTTTCACAATTGTAACATGTCTTTATTCATTTCAAAACAGCGCCACCTTTCCCACCTGAAGTTTCCACCAGTTCATCTACCTCTAATTCCATAACTATCCAATGGAAACCGACGGGTAATGGAGGCAGTCCAATCAGAGGTAATATGAATATTTATATATGCTGAATATTCAAACACATTCGGATACAGCAGCCAGTTGGGACCGTTTTGCCATGTTAATACCTCTTTAAACTGTCCCTCCATCACATGCACTCGTCAAAGCACTCGTACTGACAGTATGAACAGTTCATAACCTTTACCTGATTGTAATGCTAATACCAATCTATATTGTCCTATCATATCATGCTTCAATACTATTGACAGTATGAACAGTTCCTAACCCTTATTATGAAACAGAATATTCCTTCTGCCCATGCTGTCACTAGTGCTATGAATCATTTCCGTATACTATAATTTTTGCTTCAAGCACTATTACTAGCAATACAAACATTTCCTAACCTTTATCTGATAGAAACATGATATTCATACTGCTCATACTGACAATACAAGTGCTTTGAAGCGCAACATAAAAGTACTGTATAGAAAGAATTGTCCCAACTGGGTGCAGTATTCCTGCCACCCTACTGCTTCCCCTTGCATAGCGATTTTTGAAGTAATACTTCCCTGTCTGTGAATAATTTGGAGGGTCTCAATCGCATCGAAAATAACTATGGAAATTCTGGAAAAAAAAAATGATAAAAAAAATCGGTATACTAAATCTAGAGCACACCTTATAACATAAACGTGAAAACAAAAATGGGAATTTTCAAATTATAGATTAGATGTTTTTAATCTTTATAAAAACAATATTGCTCTGATATTTCACCAAATAACACGTATAATTCTATATATATTTTTTTATATTATATTAGAGTTTCAACTTTTCTATAAAATGGAGCATGCGCAGGAGTGGTCCAATGTACGCCTCAACTCGACATTGAGGAGCTTAAAGGTGGAGCAGTTACAGTGTGGCACAAAGTACAAGTTCTACATGACGGCTGAAAACATTCTAGGAGTTGGACAGACCAGCGATGAAATAGCTGCAGCGACAAAGGGTTCAGGTAATGTCCAAACTGACGTCATTAATTTAAAATAAGATAAAGTAAACACACAATAGTAGGAATGATTCCAACTGACATCAAATTTATTTGATGTGTTTCGTCAGGTTTTCGTTTTTCAGGGAATATTCAAGTTGATGTAGTAAATAAGATTTAATATAATAAAGGAAAAGTATGAATGATATATACTAAAATGAAATTAATTTGAATGGTAGGTAAAGGTTTCTTTTATAACAGCCCAGATTTATATTGGACGCATAAACCTATCGCATAGCCTATGGTAATATTATGGGGAAAAATTAACAGATGAAATTAATTAACAAACTTAATAACACAATTATTAGTTGAACTAACTTCCGAGTGTTATTTCCTTGCGGTCTACTGATAATCGTGCTTAAAAAATCACAAAATGAGGAATTCAAACCTGGTTGGGAGAATTATTTCTATATCGTGCTTTCATGTAGCGCGTCATAGAACTCGTACTTACAGTATGAATATCATGTTTCTAGTAGATAAAGGTTAGGAACTGTTCATACTATCAGTACCAGTGCTTTATAGCATGATAGGGGATGGCAGTATAGAGTGGTACTAACATTAGAATCAGAGAAAGATTAGGAACTATCCATACTGTCAGTACGAGTTCTTTAAAGCAAAATATGATATGACAGTATTAGTGGTACTAGCATATTAGAATCAGACCAAAGGTTAGGAACTGTTCTTACTGTCAGTATGAGTGCTTTGAAAGATGATATGATAGAACAGTATAGAGTGGTATTAGCATTATAATTCAGATAAACATTAGGAACTGTTCATACTGTCAGTATGAGTGTTTTGAAGCATGATATTGGTATGACAGTATAGAGTGGTATCTTTTTTCTTTTTTTTTAATTTTTTTTTTTATAAAAGCTATAGAGTGAACAATAGCCCATGAAGATTGACATAAGTCAAGAGCTAATATAGGCTATGAGGCACTATAAAATAAATCAACATGGGCCAATCAGTGGTTCACAACAGCTTAGGAACTACTGACGGGTGGGGGGCTGCTGCCCCCTCAACCCAGAAGCACACCTAAGCGGTGCGGTGGGAGGTGTGCACTATACATGACCTAAACTGAAAGCATCCAGAGATTCAGAACAGTTCGGGCATCATCCAGATGGCAGATGAACACCTCTCGGTCAAGGATTGGGTGATCAGTGCCTATAAAATACACCACCCACTCCCCTTCCGTATCAACAGTGGAATATTGTCCCAACTCAGTGGAATGGATGTAAATGCATCATTTCTTCATGAATATTCACTTTTATTCTTCAGTTCCGGTGCCTCCTTCCGATGACGAAGTAGTTCCCTTCACGAATGCTACTAGCATTACCGTCTTCTTATCAACGTGGCGCAGCGGTGGCTGTCCGATACAACATTTTAGCATTGAATACAAAAACTCTAGCGACAACGTATGGATCAAGGCAAGCACGAACTACCCAAGCACTAACCCCATTTACACCATCAGAGGCTTACGACCTTTGACCTGGTTTGACTTCCAGGTCACGGCTGTGAACAGCGCTGGCCCGAGTGTACACCAGTTCACCAAAGCTACGACAGCTATCGACGGTGGTAGGTGTAATTAACTGTTGAAAGAATATATATTCGTATTAAAATTATACTTCTTTTTCATTCTTCTAACACCCTGACGTTTAAATTTTTGCCGATTGCATGACAGCGAGAAAACATGAAAGTCAAAATCATAACACAAACCAACAAACGTATCAATTGGAAAAACATTGTTTTCTTACGGGAGTCGGTATGGACTTTAAAATGTGTTATAGGTAATAGCAACAGCTTATTTATATTTTGCAACTTTTGGGTATGAAGTTCATTTTTCTAAGGTGTGTCGATAACAATTCAAAGATGAAATTGATATGGATAAATTTGAACCTGTCAATATATGTGAGTGACACTTTGTTATGATGAATATGATGATGGTGATGGTGGTTTTGATGGTGATGGTTGATGTGGTGTTGGTGTCGGTCGCGGTGGTTATGGTGATGGTGGTAATGGTTAATGAGGTTGTGAGTGGTGGTGATGGCGATAATGGTGATGGTGATGATTATCATGGAAAAAAATATGCATAGTAAATGCATGGTTACCGAATATATATAGATATATAAATAAGTGCATGCATACATGCTATATGTCATCGATGAGTAGCGAATATAAAGGTAAAATTTACAGTCCTGCCTGTGGCCAAGGACCGCTCATACGACTTTACAACTTAACCACTGGTCATTGGTAACTTGCCACACCAACACACCAAACTGTGCCCAACACAAACAATCCCTCCTGGGGCACTGGAGTGCACCACGTCTATACGTATCCCCTGGGTGACTTCCAATAGGTTGCAGCCACAAACTGGCACATACAACTATATTATTATTATTTAATAACTAGCCTATATTATTATTTAATACTTCAATCTTAACTGTAGAAGCGGGATATTAGTATTGCTCATATTGTACGTGCTTTTGAGAATGACTTGAACCATCATATTAGAGAAATTATACCAACTCGATGTAACCTCATTAACGAGTATAAATATAATTAAATTTCTATTATATTTTCCATTCCAACAGAGACTGTGCCTTCAATCACCCCATCACAGGAACACCCAAAGGTACTTCCTTTCCTTGACGACCCCAAGAAATACGTACCAGTCGTTGGACTCATGACAATTATTCTGTTTGGAATCTTCCTCGGTTACTTTGTGTTTCAGAGGAGAGAACGTCTCCAAAAGGAGAGGGAGAAAGCTAGACTAGCCGCCGCCATCGCGGAAAGAGAAAGACATAGCTCGCTAAATTCCAGGTATGCTCAAATGTACTGGTTTCATCCGTTACGATGAATTCAGCACTATGTGTGTGTGTGTGTGACTACGTAACCTTAACTCGATGTAGTTATATGTATTATGGACACTTAGAAGCTACCGTAAATTCGACAACATTCGACAATTATGATGAATTCAGCATGATGTGTGTGTGTGTGATACCTTCACCTTAACTCAATGTAGTTATATGTATTGTGGACACTTGGAAGCTTCCGTACATTCCACAAGATTATAAAATTATGATGAATTCAGCATGATGTGTGTGTATGTGTGTTAACTCAATGTTGGTATATGTATTATGGACACTTGGAAGCTTCCGTAGGAAATAAGACACTTGGGTTGTTTGCAGGTCAGTATTATGTATTTACGGTATGCGTTAAACACACTACCCTTTTACATGTAACTATGTACTAGATCAACTTAAAAGCTTCCGTAGGACACAAGGAAACCTACTTAGTTGTAACTTCTTATTACCGTATTATGTGTGTACGATGAAAGAAACATAATCAAACATATATTAACTAGTAACTTGAAAGCTTCCGTAGGAGACAGAGTATAGTTGTAATTTTATGATTTCAGTATTATGTCTGCGCTATTGTGACTGCACTTTATTATAATATAACCTTAAAGGGTGACATTAGGGAGACGTTTAGTCTTGATATTTCGTAGTCAAAGAAATAAAAGAGAAATAAAGAATGGCGTACGCAGTAACTTTATATTGCCACTGTAATTGTTGATTTTCTTTGTACTATTATTCGCACTTGGTGTTAGCCTTGTTATGTTCCCTAAACTTTACACATTGCTACGGGGATTATATGCTGAATTCGTATGGAGACTGTGTTTAATCTTATAATGAATCACTTCTATCACTAACTGAGACATTCAAGGTAAGGAGAAAATGAATAATTATGACGTCATTTATTTTTCAGTCCGAGACGGCACGACGTCATTAATGGTAATCCTATGACGCCAGAAAGAGAACCATTCCTAGGAACGCCCGTCAGGATAGAGCATCCTCTACCGTCTCGCCAATCGCCGTGGGTGTTTCATACGGACGGGTCGCAAGGTATGACATAGTCACGTGATGTTCGTTAATAACTTATTCATGTAGAACACTAAACATTCTGCTGATGTATGTGCAGACATTAGGTTGTCTACTTATATACAACGAAACCTTCACAGCTGGCTGTGTTAGGTTCGGTACATTTGTGGTGAAACTGTGTCCACACAAGCTGTGTATACATAAACTCTCACCTATCCCGGAGTCTGGTAGACCGGAGGGGTGCCACAGACGCCCTCGCAACTACTTCTCTCCACTTCTTCCTGTCCTCGGCCTCTCGTAGGGCATCAGGCAGTTTGAGGCCCGTCCACTCTGGGATGTTGTCCTCCCATCTTTTTCTCTGTCTGCCTCTCCTTCTTCCTCCCGGTACCGTGCCCTGCAGGATCGTCTTAGCCAGTCCTGTCGATCTTGTGACATGGCCATACCATCTCAGTTTTCGTTTCTTCACAATGGTGAGGAGGTCATCGTAGTGCCCGATTTCGTGTAGACACAGAAACTGTGTCTACACAAAATGTGTCCACGCAAACTGTGTCTCTGCAAAACTGTTATCAACATTATACGCTATTCTGCATTTCTTTCAGAAGTGGATGTGAATTGCAATGGTCGACCTGACACCTACGGCGGTTACGGCTATCGTGGCTCATACAGGCGGAGTCTGGCGACTTTCCGTACCGACGAAGAGGGATCGGACAGTTTGTCAGACCTCGGGGCCGCAGCTCCTCACATTAGAGAACGGGTGTACGATCAACCACCAGTAGAGAGATGTAAGTGTTCTATAGCTATCTATCTGTCAAGTGATAATGTGACGTCATTTTAACTGTTTCGAAGGCAATGGGTTCATGAGATATGAATACACAATAACTTTCTTATGATGTTATTACGGAAAATTTGAAATGTATACAAATTAAAGTTTTTAATATTATTGTAACAGAAACCTGTTGGAAACCATATTTTTGCGATCGGTATGGCAACGTTTTTGGATACCGTGCACGAGATGCTCAAGTCCAAAAAAAGTTTCAAGATGATACCTTTAGGCGATACATTGTATAATTCAACTCTTTTACCCATACAACAGAGTTGAGACATTTAAGTATTCAATCGATTTGTTTTTCCATTCCAGCTATATCAACTCACACTTACGCTCGTCTGGACGATTTCCACGGTGTTCCTCCGGCGGTACCCGGTAGACCGGTTCAATTCTTCACGAGTGACCATGCCTCGGGGAACTCTTCGCACGCTCAACCAGATAGCGAAACATCAGCCTCCCAACAGGGTGAGTACTCGATACGCATTGTGTATTGTTATCTTTACAATTATCCTGACCAGAACCTGTTGCAATTAAGTGCTATGAATTTCAGACCATTTATTGATGATATCAGCTTTTTGCTTGAATATATGTCCTTTAAAAAAGTGTCAGATTAGAGTCAGTTTGACAACCCCTAGCTTTACCCATTGTCGAATTGTGTATGACGTCACAGTATATATTGTTCATAACAATTATGAAGGGTGATCAGTGTTCTGATGATGCAAAGTGCATGAATCACTTGGAATATATACACCCATCACAGACCTACACAAAATGACGATGACTCTGAACTCTTTTTCATTTGTTAATATGTCCCAACCCCATCCTCTTTCCTTCAATGTAAATGACGTAGTCATTCACACTAAGCATGGTTTGATATATTCCTCTACCGTACATTCTCATTCATACCAGAAATTACAGAATTACGAAAGTTACAAATTTCGTGAAACCAGTACACACACTATTCGATTATATGACTTATATTTGTTATTTTGGCTTGCTAGATGAAAAGCCTCCAAGCCTCAACTCGATCGGTACCAACACATCCTCCAACAGGGAAGAATTAGAACGACTCTACGCCAACGCCTGTCGCCTGCAGCAGATGAACTACCAATCTCCGCACTCATCCACCCAATACTCCTCCTCCCAGTCCCACTCATCCCCCTCTAAAAACTACGACCGCCCGCCGAGGAGATCCCGTGAATCACGTGACTCGCGTCATCGACGTCAGTCCTCGAAAGGGCGCATCACGGGAGAGATCGACATCGGAGCCTTGTATAAAGCGACGTCGAGTGACTTGGAAGCCGGCATCGTGCAATTCACGGAGTCGCCTCCATTGGAATCCGTACCAGAGAGTGGTATAACAGCAGACAAAGCACTCTACAGCACCGTGAATAAACCGGGCGGTACGTATTACGTCATCATTCACACGAACAGGCAACTTACAAGTAGGCTAAGATTAAGGCTAGTTTAACCATGGCAGGAAAAAGGAAATAAGCGAAACACGCAACAACAAAAAATGCGGAATCTTGTCTTTCTTTGAAGGAAAAAAATGTCATACGTTACAAATTGAATTTGCATACGTTTATATACAGAGCTGTTACTTCATTTGTCATAGACATTTTGAGATGATGCAACTGTCGGTTGCAGCTAGCTTCAAGACATAATCGTAATGTTTGAACAAAAGCGTTTAGACATACCGTACTGTTTATAACGGTGTCAATTCATGAAACAGTTTCGTTGTAAAGAGAAATGTTCTCAAAACTAAAAAAAAAAACTAAAACTAAAATAAATATAAATAAAATAAACAAAATAAAAAATAAAAAATATAAGAGCAAAGAGACCAGACCAAACCAGACGAGACATTTCGATAAGTTGTTAAAATATGACAATTTTTAGTTAGTGCATTAATCCCCTCTATGGAGGGTTATATAGCAAGGGTCGCAGCAGGGGACTAACCTGTTAAGCTTTAAAGTTCAAGAGTCACATTATGTTTCGGTTTAATCTGCAGGACCAAGAAGGCAACACGACAGGCCAATCTATCCGGCTACTACCCCGCCAATACCTCGCCACTATCCCGCCACTACCAGTCCATCGCCGATACACTCTAGCGAGGACACCACGGACCACGAACCGGATCACGGAAGCTCTGATAAATCCTTCTCTGTACATCGGCCAATCACGACCCGGTATCGACCAAACAGAAGGGGACCGAGGAGGGGATATGTAGGGAGACCCATCATACGAGCTGGGAGGGCAGTCCATCGACGATACAGATAGTAAGAGACAGTTGTTCTTTTCTATAAGACACACACACCAATAAAAAAACCTACCATCATTATAGTTTATTTGTTATATCTGAGATTAATGAGATAAATGTCATGATATAACTTTCCCAAACAGCTAAGATAAAATATAAATCCACTTGGGAGATATCAGATATATAATGTTCATTCACAGACAAGACCGAAGACTTGATCAAGTCTAAATATGACATCATCGAGCCACATGCACGTGCTTCCTTTGTTTTTGTATGTTTTCCTTTAATTATGATAATATGGTTATTTTCTGTCATGGTGGTCGGTTTGGCGAATACTTCATCTAAAATGTTGGCATGCTTAACGTGATATGAGAAAAACTTATCACCAACATACAAGCTGTCTGTTGACGATGAGCAATGTTTTCTTTTACATATATGTGTCTTTTACTTGATTCATTCTTCCCCCTCTCTCATCAGCCACGACAGTCGAAGAAGTAACGGAACACCAAGCAGTAGCTCAGAGGAGACCACCCGGCCAAACTCCCGTTACAGAGATCCCTCTAGCCCGTCTGAGGGTTACATGTCATTCCCTTACGACAGTTTAAGTGCTGCGTACAGTGGTGTCACAGACAGTGACCCGGAGCCCCGTAAACCTTATCTTATTGCCTATAAATACGACAGACGAAAAATTCGAGATAAAGGTAGGTTTCGCGCAACTGGTACGCGTACCATGTGTGTTTATAAATTAGGCGGGATCTTCCCGGTATAAACGTTTTACGGATTCCAGAACCAAAATTATTGACACTATGTATATACTTTGCTTCTTTTTTACAGGGAGAACGGGACTTCCATTTTAGCTTAAATTCCATCCCAAGGCTAGTGTCGATAGTCGCGTCACTACAGCGTATTATCAACTTTAAGTTAAACATGAACTAGGTTGTACAGGAAAACGTTCATTACCATTGCAACTGCTACACACTTTGAGATTTAAAAGTTTAAAACTTCGACTGAAATCACTTTTCAGAATATCTAACAACGATTTTTAATATTTAATGTGCCTTTTGTTTTTTTTTTTCTTTCTGCAGGTTCCATTAGTGAACCAGAAAGAGGTAGGAATTTAACCGGTTTCAACCCCATACCGAAAGTGATGCATCCCGAAACACGCTATCACCTACCAGCTCAATATTTAAAGCCAAGAAATAAATACCCAGTAAATTTTAGAACATTTCCCCGAGAGGGTTGTTTCCAACCCCTGAAAAATACGTTCGATGTACCACCTGTGCGCGATGCTGCACATAGAGATATTCTTGAAGAAGAACTTCAGATTAAAGATAGCTCTGAAGAAGCGAAGAGTAAAGAAGATATTCAGATGGAAGATTTATCGGAAGAGAATGACGTAGAAGAGGTTCCTATGCTAAAGAAAGACGAGCCAGCGCCCCCTCGGCATCCTTGTGAAGGGCTGACAGTAGTATGACCTAGCCTAACTACCAAATAATGGTTATACCTAAAAAAATGTACTTTTGAGCATGGATAAACGCCATTTTGTTCTTCAGAAGATGAAACACGTTTTTAAGTAATAACCAGCTACGAAGACGGTTGGCGGTATTATGGTTAGCTCCGAGCCGGCTGGGAGATGCAATACGTATATATAACACGGTTGATCCATTTTGCTAATTATTTAACAAATAAATGCACGAGAGGAGAAAATGAACCGTTTAGCGAATAAACAAGACAGGCTTTCTCTTCAGCA
Organism: Apostichopus japonicus; assembly: GCF_037975245.1. Classification (NCBI taxonomy): domain Eukaryota; kingdom Metazoa; phylum Echinodermata; class Holothuroidea; order Aspidochirotida; family Stichopodidae; genus Apostichopus; species Apostichopus japonicus. The sequence goes on from NC_092572.1 coordinate 24,623,897, forward strand.
AGAATCAGTATCAGAAAAGAAATGTTTCGTTGAACTGCTACCTATCGTAAAGGTATGTTTCGTTGAACTGCTACCTATAGTCAAGGTATGTTTCGTTGAACTGCTACCTATAGTCAAGATATGGCAAAATATTACTTCGCTCGACATTATTCTGCGAAACACTGACTCAATGAGCGTTAGTGGGGGTACTACTCCGTTTATACATATTGAAATTGTCGCTTATCTATTTTTCATTAACCATTGAAGAATAATCTTAATCAGTAGACGACCATTTTCAGATACAGTTTAAATGTGAACGCCAAAGGAAAAACTACTTTTCTTAAAGGACCAGCCTTCCTTCTTGCAATGAAATATCACATATTTTGTTACCTTTCTCGCACCACAAATGTTGATGAGAATTTCAGTTAAAACTGCATTTTTGCGTTGGGAAAATTATAACAAATAATTGTTCAGTTTATGAATTTTCACGAAGTCACGTGACTTCCATCTTCACTTTTATTCTATACGTGAGATGCATACGGTATTTTTTATTTATTTCTTGAGGACAGAATTTTTAACTTAGTTGACATAGTTGTATCCATATAGTGATCTCTTGCAAGACTTTTCATATTTGTGACTGAAATCATCTTTTTATTGCAAATTCTTGGGAAACGAAGAAAATCATAGAGATTTTTATCCATGATTCTCTCAATTTGTGCAATTTTTCTGAGATTCGTACAGTTACAATCACTCTTTTTCTTTTCGTATAAATTTTGTTACGTATTTTCTCTTGCCACACATGTATTTGTTGTTTCTTTTTGCAATCATTTCACTTTGTTGAAAGTCTGGGGTTCCAATCTTTGAACTAATGATGCAAAAATAAATTTAAACCTTTTTTTTTTCTATTTCTTCTTAGGAATAAGAAATATCTAATATGGTCTGTATTGTAAGTTATATTTCCTTAATATAATTCAGAATGGTTTCTTGGCAAATATCGAAGACATGTTTCAATTTAAATTTTCGTTAGGTTTCCGATCACTCTATCTCATTTCAGACACAGACCATCGGGTGTAGGGAGCTATACCCTTCCTTGTTCAACCCCCCCCCCCCCCCATTTCAGGTCTAAAATGTTGATATTTTTCTTTGGGAGGACGATTACACTTCTTACATGGCGTCGGCTTTAACAACACCAGAACTACGCACTCTTTCGTAATCCTGCATCCGACTTACCTGTCAAATGCAAAAAAAAGTATTGCCGTTCTTATGTACAGTTTTCTTGTCCTAGTTTGTTCCTCCTCAATTTGAAGAACTCGTCATAATCCAGATGAATTGAAATGGGGAGAGGGATGGTTGTGGAGGGGAAGGAGAGGGATGGGTGGGGAGGGGTAAGGAAAACTGTATCTGTTTTGTAATCATTTTTAACCTCAGCTCGTTGTTACGTTCATCCACTAATCACCTATTACAGTAACTGTGGGTTCCCAGAGTAAAGCTCTTCGGTAATTGAATTGATAAGGACGATGTCTTGAAAGCGAGTGAGATTTAAGTTTGCAACTTTTAAAGGGGAAGACGGGCCCATTTCGTTTCTTCTCAATACTCAAGCTAACATGGCCTGCTGTGTGTGTGTTGAGTGATATTGATGGCGATTCGATGATGTGATGTAAAGTTTAACTGCTAAAATGAGAAGATATTCAAGGCAAAACGAGTAAAAAGAGACATCTACAAAACTGTTAGCAAACTGCTTATCCACTAAGTCTTATGTTGTCCCTTGTAGTTTCTGTTACTTGTCATGCAGCCTCTGAAGAAGATCCTGCTAGGATCGAAACGTCAGGCCCACTATATTATAAGCCTTAAGGAAAACAATGGTCATGCAAATATCAGCCATTATCCACATGAAAAGAAAAATGATTGTGATATTTGTAAGACTCTTTTTTTTATTGAGAAAACGGAAGAGGGGATAGAATTGTCATAAAAGCATACACTCATTAAAGTATTACATATTCATGAAATGATTGCGCACTTGCGCAGTATACTGTTTACTAGTTATTATTTCGCAGCGTGAAAAATATCGTTTTCGTCATTTACTCGAATTTTCAACATATGATCCATTAATAAAAGAAAGTATACGCGTGGAGGAACATGAATATTCATATTGTGACGTTTCAGACGCGAAGAAATGCGATCTCTAATGAGTAAAATGCAGTTAGAATCAGGACAGAGAGGGCTTGAGGTGTGGTAGCGTTGAATGTAGATATGTACAGATTGTGAATGTTTTATTATCACGTGATGGTATAACCGAAGTGATTCGTTCTTTTATCCAAGAGATGGCATTAAAATGACGTCATTTGCTACGTCATAGAAAGGATGTGTTTTTTTTTTAAACCGAACAGAGAGAGAGAGAAGGAGTAAAGGTCATCAGTTATTATGGCCTTTAATTATGCTAGAACTTTCCAATAATGGTCGCTCATGTTTAAACCTACAAATTCTCAACTTTCCTCACTGAGACAAACATTTTTCTTAGATACGGCTATTTGGGAATTCAAATTTACATCTAAGAATCCAATTTCGAAAAATTTCAGCAATTTTTATTAAGGAAAAACAAATCGGGCTCTCACTGATGACTTTTGACGAGATGGTATTTTAAAAGATTGAAAAAGATTGAAAACAAAAGATTGAAAATTGGGAAAAAGAAGGTATAGTCAATCGTATGTTCCCTCGGTACGGAAATTGGTTTAGGCAATCGTTAAGAGACAACAATAACTTTTATTTTAAACATTTGGACGAAAGACCTGGTGCGACTTAATAAAAAATTGGTTTGTTTTAAAGTCACTTTTAGTCGTAAATCATAAAAAAAACATAAATTAATAAAAATGACGAATGCTGAAGCCCAACCAAGCATTTTCAATGCTAAATCACAGAATAATTTTTAAAAGCATAATTTCAACACTGATGTCAAAAACTACGTTCAAAAGAACGTTGTCCTCTACGTCTTATTGCAAAGTTACAACGGTGTTAAAATCAAAGTGCTTTTTGTTAAAACAAATGTTGGCAATCCGGGTTACTTCATTAGCGAAATGGCTTTCATAGCGTTATGAAAACTTTGTTAAAAATATTTTTTGGGCATTACATTGTTAAAATAAGATGACACTAGAGTTGCATACTTCCAAAGTTTAGAAACGTACTTCTATAGTTAGCTTGGAAAAAAGAAGGTCTCATTTTATCATGTCACTGAAACAATAAAATTAACATGAAACCAAAGAAAATTAACTTATTCAGTTAATATTGATCCATCATAAATTCCTATTAATGAATTAATTGAAACATGAAATGTAAAAAAAAAAAAAAAATTAAATTTGTTATTGAGTATCGGTTATTCGACCCCATTGGAGAATGGATATATAATCTATATTCGGAGCATCAAAATTGTTGCAAGCCATTAATATTTCTGTCAAATGTTAAACATTAACCTAGAATGGTATATGGAATATCAATTGGTTGGAAAAAAATATCAAATATTTCAGTTAAGTTTGGAAAGGAAACGCTTTTTTTTTCGTCTTTGGTATCATTTATTCGCTACTATAATGAAACTAGAAAGGTAATGGAACAGGTTTTAATGAAGATGATTTTAAAAATCTATTTATTCTCCACGTAAAATACCAGCTTTTGTTATTTTTTGGGGGTTCTTCTTAATTTCCGAGATAGAGATAGAGGGAGAGAGGGGAGGGGGAGGGGGAGAGGTTTTCACCACTGACGTTAATTTATTTATGATTGAAATGGCTCGTTGCAAGGACATTGTAGCATCTAGGGAGGACATTACAGTAGTGAGGGCGCCCTTGAATGTGGTAACAGCGTAAGTATGCGACACACTGTCACTTATAAAAAAGAAAATTACTCAAGAAAAAAATCCTCGCTAAGAATAGTGGGACAATAAGGCAGTTAATCACTCGGAAGCCTTATATGTTTTATATAAGTTAAAGGACACTGCGACAGTAAACGCTTTACAAAAATATTTGTATGTATTTGTATGTATTGATATGTATTTTTATGTATTTTAGATGCTACTGCAAGCAGGAACTCGCAAAGAAGCCATTATTGGCTTATCAAAGCCGCAAGCTGACCGAAGTCAGTCTCTTACATTCATATATAACGTCCATGATTATGAATTGTCAATTGTCAACAACTCTGTAACTGGACGACATACATTAATCTTGGAGTGACTCGAACTCGGGACCTTATGATTGCAAGGCACCGGCGTTAACCACTGAGCTAACACTCCTATATATGATATATGTTTATTATTTTAACGGCTGTAATGTAACAGTTGACCATGACGGGACGAAAAAAAAAGACGGGCAAGAGGGGACAGTATGACAATTACCTGGCCAGAAGAGTTTATTCTACTGCTCACGTGAAATGTTTGTTATTAATAAAATAAAAAATGGTTGAACAGTAGAATGAAGAAAATATTTGACAACAAAGCCAAATAAACAAAATATATAGATGCCAAGTAAGGACAATGTAACGGCTAATGTTGTTACATTAATATGTAATTGTGATACTTTCATAATATAAGAAACAGAAGAACAAAATGAGATATTTTAGAGAATATCCAATACAGGACACTGCATCTGTCACAGTATGACAGTACTAAATATCACAACGTGACTCTAAACCAAATATGGGGACTAAAGCATCCCCCATTATGTCCCTCTATTTCTTTGTTCCAAATATTTAACGTTAACTATTTTTCTTTTTCCATTCCTTGCCTTCATGAAGATACATACGTAAACATATGTTTTCATATAAATTTTTCATTTTTTGTTGTCACATTTAATCGACAAAAACATTTTAGGGACACTTTATCTTTAAGAATTCCAAGCATTTTCCATCTCATCTAGCATGTAAAATCGCGTTCCTAACTTAAAAGATGACTTTTTTTAATTTTTTTTTTGGTCCATAAAAGTTTTGTTTTTATACTTAACAGAATAATCATATTCGAGAAAATTGCATTGGAAATGTAAATAAAATGAACGTATGGTTCTTGTGAATGACTTTGAAAAATCCTTTGTCTTTCTTTGCAATGTTAACACTTTTCGAAAGGTCAGCCTAGATTTAGTCTTTGGCCAATTTTTTGTGTGCAAATTCTGCCTTGTCCTAATGCTTTCATAAAAGTAAGAATCGCCCAGTCCTAAAAATGTCCGCCCCTGCCCCCCACACCACAAAACAAAACATGTGATTGTAAGGCACCTATCAAAAGTGAAAAGCCTCCCCCCACCCCAAATAATGATGATGACGTTGGCGTCAGTCATGATAGGCATCAACTTTTGCGTCAATACATTGGAATTAACGCTACAGCTTTAACAACGCAACCGTTGGAATCCATATGTATATTCCTTCACCTGTAACCTGTTCCAAACTGCCATAGCGCTAACGATGGTACCTTTTCTCTGCATTATTGAAGTTAATAAGCATGTTTCCCATACGCAATATCTGCATGTCGTCCTTTTATTTTCCAAAAAAATAAAAAGTCGAAACTGATGCCAAAAAAAAAAAAAAAAAAAAATGGAGAAAGTTAAATATCATTACGTTTTATGTATATTTCGGCCTATTCTATGGTGCCTGATCATGCTGAAAGGAATTATAAAATTGACGGATTTTAGTACATCAATATATTTCAAATATCTGAAACCAAATAGGTACAAAGAATCACCTGCTAAAGACGCTTGCTTCATTACATATAAACAACTATCACGTATACTTAGCGCTCTTCAGCACAGTTGTTTTCCCCTTCGTCAACCCCAATGGCAAATTCAATTAATGCTGCATGATATGGCGCGAAGGGAGGATATTTGTACTAGCCTACCTAATACTTTAAGTTAAAACAACGTTACTACACTAAACCAAACTGACGACAATATCTTCTGTAACTTTTCACGAACCGTATTTTTTTCTCAATTGAAGCAACGTTCATGAGACGTGCACAGAAACCCAACAAAATGAAATTATTACGCTTGATATGGATTAGAGATTATATTATATGCTAAGCTCTTAGCAACTGCCGTATATTTTCTATAGTAAGAGCTGAAAATTTGCGTAGAAATTATTTTGAGGTAGCATGTCGAATGACAAAAGGAGACGTAACGAGTTGAACTTTCAAGTATACGTCGGAACCGTTGGGCTGTAGTGGGTAGATATCATGTAAACAATGCAGCAAAAATAGTATTGTTTCTTTGAAATATATGCCCCTCCCCTCCCCTCATTAAAACTGATCATGATACTTATATTTGTTTGAGATATAAATTTCAACATATAATATTATTTCACAAGATAACCAACGAGTTTTGCATTTCATTTTGTCGTGCTTATGGGATTGAGTGTATGAGAGTAGGCAATATGTGACGTGAGCTTACCATAGGATTACACAAGAGTAGTACCATCATTGAGGTAAACAATACAATGTTGGTAAATGAGAAGCAGTGAAATCAATTGGAATTTTTAACGAAATATTATTTATAGGTTTATAGGTAAAATTATTGATTAAAGTTTAAGTTAAAGTTGAAACATGCATCATTTTCGGTATATCCTCCGATGACGCCGACAAACTGCATATATAGTCTGCCTCGTGAGTACTTATATGTCACGACCATGTACGACTAAAGAGGTCTTAAGCTTCTGGGAGGTGGATCCGAAATCTCCAAGGCTACCAATTTCTCTCTCCCTCTGTCTCTCTCCGTCTCTTTCTCTCCTTGTGTTAGTCAAATGATTGTTAAGGATAAATCTATAAAAAAAAAATATATATATAAATTAAAAAAATGATCTTGGCAACTCCTCGGGCTTAAGTGAAATGTTTTATTTACAGTTAAAAAATTACGTACTAGATTTTTTTCGACCTCTTTTGTTAAAAAAAAAAGAAATCAAATGTCTTCTTGATAGTACGGTCATTTTATCAACTATGACACTTATTCAATAAATGACCACTTACCCGTATGAGCCGACGCCACACTTTTTATGTCACGCAACGACCCTGATCTTTTAATTAAAAGAAAATTTACGAGAAGAATAACTTTTTATAAGATACATATAAAAAGGAACGTTTCAGTTAAAAAATGAAGGTTCGTGGAAAGCTTCGAATATGGGACAACTTAAAAAAAAAAAAACTCGAGTTGGGTTGAAATTGTCAAGGGAATTTAAACTAGGTGAGACATGGATTTATAATATCTTAATCTTTGGCTTCGTTACTTCCATGCAATGGAATAGAATAACCTGGGCAACCTGACGGCGACGAATTTCTCTTCTTTTTTTAGTTAAACCAACCTTCTACATTTCATTTTAATAAATTTTCCGATTCTATTCCAAACTAAACTACCGTAGCAACATATGGTCTTGAATTTGGGAAGTGAACTTGCAATTTGTTACATGACTTTGTTGACTACCCGAAAACTGGTAACTGCTTCCATGTGACAAACCAGCTGGTTACTTGATTGAAGTTAAAGATAACAGAGTGGCACTTATACATGCTTCACGTATAGTCATCGTCACTGTCCAAGCGTTTTCATTAAACTTTCTATCAACAGCGCCATCCTACATACAGCTGTTTGATAATAATAGATTTGTTTATTGCTGTTGTGTTATTGCGCAGTAGTAATGCATATATAAAGGAATGCGTCTGTTAGTTTAATATCAACGTGCTATAATATCTGTCTACATGTTGGTATGCTTCATCAAAATTGTACGATTTGACAGCCATGGTGATAGTTAAAATGGGGTGACGACAACATTAAACGTTACGTAATGAGACAACTAAAGGTGAAAATATGGTAAGTTTTTGTTTTGTTTTTATTTTTTAAGAATTTTATTCTGTATTGTTTCGTTGTGACTACATTAAACGTTATATAAAGATGAAACTGAATCATTACTTTCAGTGGTTTTCATTTCATATAGTTTCTTTTTGCCACTTATCATCCGATCTCTGTTTTATAGTTTATTTTGTACGATTGTCCATGTACCATCGGTTGGTTAGCATGTGATATTATTGTGTATAGTTTGAATTGTGTATTGTATAGTATTGTATTGTATAGTATTGTATAGTATTGTGTATATTTTGAATATCAACATGAATACGATGGCAGCGGTTCAATATGTTCGTATGTCCATTCATACACAAACATACAAACATGCGCAAGCCGTGAGATAAAACAATTAAAGATAAAAATCCATTATCTTTTATGGTCATCCGATTGAAATATAAACGGCAACATAGATAATACTCAATTTCCATACATCTATATATTTTTCTTTGTTGGCTTATCCTTCTTTTTTTTCAAATTTGGATTTTCATTAATACTGGGTATATTAAAATATCCAATTTTGGAAACTCCAAGTAAATAAGAGAATAATGTATGAAATTGGATCGTGGAGGAAATTTATTATTATTTTTAATACTTCTATATTTTCTATCACTACATAATGTGTAGATAATTAAATGTAATTTTAAGAACAGCATATGTTTTGTATCATTGGCTGATAATATAATTGTCGTTTAAACTATAATGGCACACGCATACAGTATGTTTGTATATTTTGAGCATGGTTTGAATAATTCTTACCCCTCGTGTAAAAAAAGTATGATTTGAATACATAATTAAAAATACGGTTCATAATATTTATTAATCCCATTGAGCAGCTGTTTTGATAATACGATGTTGAAACATAAATTTGTACATATTCAAGTTAGTAAACGAGAAGTTATGAGCCAGAGCGATATGTTAATTTGATGCCAGTGGCATAGGCCTCTGGGGCTCATGTCTTCATAACAAGTGTGTTGGATTTAAAAAAAATGCTACCGTGGCCTATTTGAGCGGTATATTGAAAATATGTCACTTTTATGTCCAATATCTACTTTTGTAATCTGTACGAATTCGTGTTTTTCATCGAAATAGTGAACTTTCATGTCAAACAGATTGACTTTTAGTGGAATTTCTCAGAAAACCAAAAAATGATAATAAGACGTATTAAGAGGTATCTATGAAAGGGAAAAGTATATTTGATATCCTGGAACTGCTTTTAAGCTAATGCAATTGATCCAGCTGAATGGTTTAGCGCTGTCGTGGAATGCATTCCTATGAAAGTATGCGATTTTGCCGTTGTGTGCCGTTATCACTCTGCAACTGTCGATAATTTTCGACCCCATTTTAGGAAAGGAAACGTTTACCAAAAAAATTACCCAACTTGAGGTATGGTCGTTTTAACATAAACAATTGTAATCGTGTTAATAGTTTAAAATTGTTTGTATACACTTATTGACAGGAAAAGAGATAAAATACACACATATTTAACGTTGTATAGGTATTTTAAGTGACCACAGACACATCACATTGTATCATATAGGCCTAAATGAACTAACCATCATTCGCAGCAAATAACTGTTCGATACTATGCAACAATGGAATCGACGTGGGCACTGTTCTCCTCCAGTTGTTAGTATTGATAACGGTCAATTTGTTTTATTTCATAACATCAACATAAACAAATCTGTTGCTAGCATTTTCTAAATTTGATTTATTAGAGTGGGAAAAATTGGTTAATTGTGCAGACAGTTCAATGGTTTAGACAAACAATATCGAGCAATAAGTTGCAAATTTCATCGTTGCTGTTGTTTATAGAAAATTAAAGTGTCGAGTAAAAGTTGCGTTAACATACTTAAGGTAGTCGCATGCAGGGCTTCAAATATGTTAATCACACATTGGCATTCTCTCAGTCCCTTGGAGAAAAACACGGTTTAAAATGATGCACGGAAGAGTTAACTTAAATAATTAATAAATCGGCATTGATAGAAGGACATTTTTCTTGACACAGCGCTATAAGCTTTACCTTAAGAATTTACTAATAAATATAATAATAATAAATATTACATCATCATTTGTTTTTAACATGCGTGGATTAAGTATAAAACTGCATGTGTGTATAATACATATATGTGTATAATACATATGTGCGTATATATATATGTGTCTATAATACATATGTATATATGATATATATAATATAATATATATAATATGTATATAAAATAATATATATAACAATATATACAAGAATATATATAATATATATATACATATAATATATATGTTTGTATAACATATGTGTGTATAGAATATATATGCGTATAATACATATATACATATACATACCGTATATACATATATACTTAGAAACATATGTTGCGTACAAACTTCGTTTGTTCTTGTTATTTAGGCAGTTGAAACAGTGCAGGATTTAACGAACCTTTGATTGAATAATGCTATACTTGTGGACTGAGAATATTTGCATCCAGTATCTCTCACCGAGGTTAACCAAAGTGCCCAGAGCCGCAAGCTAATAATTTGCAGTGATTTCCCACCGAATTGAGCCTACATAGCTTTTATTGAAATCAGAATGAGCCTCGAGCAATCACTCCACGGATCGACTATAAATTATACAAACATTAGGCAGAAAAATATTAATTCTGCAACGATGTGCATTATTTTGTTTCATCAAACGTTGAAAGATGACAATATATTAGAATTTGGTGAATAGGTTTATAAATTACCATTGCTTTAACATATTTGACATCCGGCATGATGTTGCCTCGTTTACAGCTATCTGTTTAAACTCAACCATTTTAGTATCATGCGAAACTAAACGATTTATCGGGTAATATAAAATTCCAGCTTAGGACTATCCGAATAATAGCTAAACATGATCATTATAATGATTGCGGTTAATAAGACTAATGAGGCATTACCAAAACTTGATGAGACTTCTCAATCAGTGTATAGATAATACTCTCAGGTTAAGCACCAATATTAGGCTATGCGTTTTCATCACGCACGTTCTAAACTGTTCGATTAATCATTTCTTTCTATTCAACTCTTCCCATATCCATAACTCCTAGTAAATAGTCAAATGAGGAATGAATAAGAATTCACATTTTAACAAACGTCAACGAGAAACAAAGTTGTTTTTTAGTGGCAAGGTTTGTTAATGATCATCAATTGGTACAACCAGGCAGGCCTGACGAGACTGGGGAGGGGGTGGGAGGGGGGAAGGGTTGAGGTAAGGGATCAGTACCCGCGGTTAATTACAGGTCCGAGGTTATAATCGGAAAAAACGAATCACGTATTATCATTTTTAGAAACAATTTCCTCGTTGGTTCACGCATATAGCATAAATTTATTTGAAGACCTCATAAAGTGGGCCTAATAATATAATTCTCTACAGAATACCACTGTCACTACGTTGTTGAAAATTGAAGCAACTGTACAAATTCGATAAGCAATATAACAATCTTCTATCTCGTTATGGGCCGTATGCATTATATATACAGATAAAATATGAAATCGTTTAGTACATATAAAAGTTGAGGCTAATGCTTTGAAGATGGAGAGACAGCGCTCTTTCAAAATATAACCCACACTCAACCACGGACCTGCGGGTTGATTTATCCTCTATGTGTTCATGTCGTGCGTTTGACCAGCCAATACTCATAACTAGTACAGTAACTACTGTTCATGTTCCACAACCGTGCATCAGTAACTACTGCGCTGTCTTCGTAACACGGTAACATGTGTTACAGGTGGCACAGTAATTACTGCAGGTTTTTTCTTACTGCAAGTTTAAAAGAAAAATAATAATAAAATTTAAAATTTAAAAAAAAAAATTAAAAAATATTATTAGTATTTTTTTCAATTACTGCAAATTTTGCACATGTCGGACTCGTAGTTCAACGTGTAACAGCTTTCCAGTAATTACTGTGCCAACTGTAACACATGTTACCGTATTGCGAACACAGTTCAGTAGTTACTGATGCACGGTTGTGGAACATGAACAGTAGTTACTGTACTAGCTATGAGTGAGTATCGGGTGGTTTGACAGGTATTTGATTGCCCATGGAAACAAAAGTATGATTACCCTTCCCAAGGGAATACTGAATACTTGCACAGTCTAGAGAAACTGTCATGCAAATTACACCCTTATAAACATAGCCTTAGTCGACAACCTCTATAATTAACCGGCCTCTCAGATCAAAACTACTGAAAATAACAATCGACAGTATCATCTATCGTAAGCGGTTTGTGAATCTTTGGTTTTGAGCGTTAGCTAAATACTTTGGTTGAGTAGATATATTTATACTTTCCTATAAAATTCCTCTCTACAGTTAAAGACTCCCTCTCATTCTGTACCAATAAATAGGCATTACTTGACATGTAGCCTACACTTATATAGCCCATACTTATAATAACACTGAGGAGTGTTAGCTCAGTGGTTCACGCCGATGCCTTCCAATCATAAGGTCCCCAGTTCGAGTCATGCACTCCAAGATTAATGTATGTCGTCCAGTTACAGAGCTGTTGAAAATTGACAATTCATAATCATGGGACGTGAAATATCAATATAAGAGACTGACTTCGGTCAGCTTGCGGCTTTGATAAGCCAAAGAGGCTGCTTCGCGAGTTCCTGCTTGCAGGAGGATCTACAATACATACATACATACACCCACACATACATACATACATACACCCATACATACATACATACATACATAGCCTGATACTTAAACGTGCAGTAGGCTTTTTAATAAAAGCAGTCGTGACGCAATATAAGTCCACTCTCTAAAGCCCAACATGCTAACATCTCCAATTTTTGTTATATATTCATTGCATATGTTGTCACATAACATCAATGTCGAAACCACTGAAAATAAGTCGTTGGGTCCTAAGTGTCTGAAAAGCCTCATTATACATCTCAATATAATAACGCACAATTACCAATCTTGACTTCTACAATCATTTCTATGAGTTTTGATTAATTCCTTTCCATCACAGCTTATGAATCATGTTTTTATTTTCGACAGAAATTAGCTCCTCTTTGCAAAGAATAAATAAACATAAAGTTTGTTGGTCAATACGTCAACGAGCGGAGCTTTGTGTGTAAATACCGTTAGTAAGACTCAAAGCGCATGCGCTGGTATTCGTGTTTTTGACTGACGTTTAATACTTTAAACTTATGCTCTATACACCAGACGTTGCATCAATGAACATTGCTACATACAATGGGCATAAACTGTACCACTGGCAATGTGTATCGCTCTTTTCCTAGGAATCACTAACCTTAATAATTAACATATAGGAAATGGTTTGATCGAATCACGTGTCGGAACAAATCGAGCCTTATGAAGTTGAAGGGTTGAAACTTTTATATAAACTGCCAGAATTATACATGTAGGTTATTGCTAAGACGATGAACATCTGAATTCTTCGTGTCTTAATTAATAGTCATCGTGTGATATCACCCAGTTAGGACTTTTTGTTATGGAAGTGATTCATAGCACTTGCGACAGCATGGGCAAAAGGAATATCCTGTTTCATAATAATGGGTAGGAAATATTCACACTGTCAGTACAAGTGCTTTGAAGCATGATATGGTAGGACAGTGTAGAGTGGTACTAGCATTAGAATCAGATAAAGGCTAGGAACTGTTCATACTGTCCATAGGAGCGCTTTTAAGCATCACATGATAGGACAGTATACAGTGGTATTAGCATTAGATTAAGAAACGGATAAAGGTTAGGAACTTTTCATACTGTCGGTGGGAGTGCTTTGGGCATGAAACGAGAAATCAATAAAGAGCGGTATTAGAATATAGCCCCAACAGACTGGGTGTACACAGTGTATCATGAATATTCAGTAGGAGTAGCAGGGTAAACTCTCGATTAGTGTATAGTATGTGTAGTAGTTGAAACATTATTATATAAATATCTCTCCAATCGTCTAATACCTTTAGCAAGAAACTTTTTTCCCCAAAGATCTTCAAAGACTGGCAGACTATATGGGACATTTATTATGTATAGGGAAAAGTTTCATATAGTTTGACGAAAATTTCATCTTAATATTTTATTCCTATTATTCTCAACATGCTTGTCTGCAATATATATATATATATATATATATATATATATATATATATATATATATATATATATATATATATATATATATATATATATATATATATATATATATATAAATATATATATATATATATATAAATATATATATATATATATATATTGTGTTTTACTTATACAAGATATAGATGTTACTAAATGTAATATAATGTATTGTACGACGGTAGTTGTTTGACATAATATGAAGGACGTCGTTGGCAAAATCTTCGTCATACCAAACAGACATAATCGGACAAGGTTAATATCACCGGTGGAGGGTGGAAGATATTTTATTCACTTTTTAATATTTTTTTATTAGCTCAAGACTTCGATTTGCTGATGACATCGGTATACACAATTAATTAAGCTGAGCATATTCGCATTGCTTCTATTAACTCTAGCAAACGTATATTCATCTTCATATAAACAATGAAAATAATAAATTACCAAAGTAATAAACCTATTACCAAAACAATTACTTCCTAATGTCATATTTGACTGTTCCCTAGCTTCCTAACAGACTAGCTATATAAATGCGCGGTACATCAGGTATATGTTATTCATTCCATTCTTTGTACCAGTATACATTTACAGGAACTTTCTAAATAGGATGAATAACTTATACAATAAAGAACATCAACAATACAGATTAAAACATATACAAGTTGAAGAGATTAAGACAATAATAAACCCTTAAGTTCGTTACAATACTATCGAACAGCTACAATTAAGGATCTAGAGAGTCATCCTGTACAAAAAGGGCTGCTCTGTAAATAAAAGAGTTCTTAAAGAGTATAATATTCTAAAACGTGGAGTTTCGTTTGGATTTCTTTGATTATAATTTCTTTTATTGCAAACAAAAACTAAGCCCCGAGCGTAGATAATGTCCCTTAACCATTAGCTTCAATATTTTTGGCAAGGTCTTACAAATTGATTCCTAACAGATTCATTGACATTATACACATGATTCTTGTACAGCCACGTCAATAGACGAGCGACTGACAGTGCTATATTCTATTCTTAGTAATATTCTGGCAGTCATTTTTGTTTACGACGTTTAAGCGACCACGAACGTGGGAGTAACCCGCAAGGGCTTATGGATTACAACTTTCAGGTCGTGTGGCTTCCAAATCAACATGTTAACTCAAATGTGGCATTTTTTTTTATCATTCAAGTGAAAACAAAGGTTGCCCGAGTCGTGGATGTAAAGACATCGTCTCAAAAAGAAAAAGAAACAAAAAGCAGACCAGAATTTTATCCAACATCTGTTTTAAAGAAGTCTTCCATTTTATAATACTTTCACTTCAATTAAATACCTCATTTCACTTATTGTGAAATCGTTAAAAGGACAATAACATTCTTCTACTCTGGTAAACAAAGCAAGAAGGAAAGCATAATTTCATTGTTGATCATCTTTTGCGATGTGTAATCTCAGTAATAGTTCGAAACTTTGCAATATGTATATGTTATAGAAACTCGCTGGCAGTAATAAAATCAATAAATAATTTCCGGTTTGGAGAAACTCAATTTTCATAAAACTATTTTGAGTCGGATTTTTGTGCTACTTTTGAGAAACGATGTCACTTAATTTTTTTTTTGGGGGGGGGGGGGGTACATCCTACGATATAATTAGTTGCTCTTACGGGGTCGGCTACAGAATAAGTCCTTGTATGCGAGTTTAGGCTAATAAATCCGACTGAAAGTACATTGCCTCTCGGTATCATAATGTTCTTGTTCGAAGACACATGTCTGAACAATGGTTGACGTGACGTCATCATGAAACAAAAGTTAGTCTTTTTTTGCTCCTTTTAATTAAAGTTGAACTTGATTCAAGGATATAGTCGTTGCAATAGCCGATATTGAAATTTAATTGTTTAATCTTTCTTTTCACCCAAATAAGTAATTTTAAATATTATTAAGCTGATTTCATTTTGAACCATTTCAACAATATGTAATGAAAACGGAATAAAGACAGAATTCTTGACCTGAAAACTTGACCACAAGCTCTAACGAGATTACTTAAGTATTATGATGCTTGTTCCCTTGGGATAAAATAGCAATATTACTTTCATAATTACCAATTAAAAATGACGGAATGAAATCAAAATAAAACAAATGAACAACAAAAGACATTTTATTCTGCAAGATACTGGGCAGGCATGCCTTACTTTTTGATATGAAATGACCTGAGAAGAACTTCAAGTTAATTTTCTTCAGTACTGTACTTGAATTTGTTTTTCGGAATGTATTGAGCATACGTAGGATCTAAGAGATAATTTAGAGAGAGAGCGAGAGAGAGGAGGGTGGGGGAGAAGTATATATAAAAACATTCAAACTAATTAACAAAACAATGCATGACAATAACTATATATATATATATATCTATATATATATGTATATATATAGATATATATATGTGTGTATATATATAAATGAAAATCGTAATGAGTTGGAAAATCAAGAACAGTGAAAAAACTTTCAGCCTCCACCGGGATTCGAACCACGGGCCTCCCGCTCTGTACGCGGACACCCTAACCACTAGGCTATGGACGCTGAATGTATGTCCAGAGGTTCGAAACCGGTAAGGAAGATCGTAATTCCACTGTAGACGTTTGTCACCTATATCGAACAATACTAGTTCTGTTTTTGGTGACATATTTTGCCCTACTCTAGAGATCAAACATGATGCTATCCAACTCGAAAATCATTTGTGATTCCTAAAGCCGGATCTCGAAAGAGATACTTTGAACAGACATATGTGTATATATATATATATAGCTACCATTGTATCATTTATTATACGGATATAAATGCAAACTCACTCAAAATATAACGTGTAGCCCTTCAGCCGTTAAGTTACTCTTTATTTAATATTTGAATCAATTTCATTCCATTACTATTTTCTCTATTTCCTTTACTCATATCTTCGACAGAATTTAATACAAAACTGAAGCTCCAGTTTTACACAAAATTTGTTTCAGTTACCCTACAAAAGTAATAAAGGTTTCAATAATTCTTCAATGAAAGCAAAAACTGATTTATCGAACTATTTCAAGCCATCTGGATCTGCAATAATAAATGCTGATCTACGCAAACAATGTAAGGCTTACAACAAACCATCAGATCGTTGTACCGAAATCAATTGAAGGTAAAACAAACGCACTTGCAACAGAAACAGTATAAAAAATAACTCCAAATAAAGTTTATATCCTGTCATTACTTTAATGTGTAATTTAGTAATTTAGCAGATCATATCGAGTCAAAAATATCGCAAAACCTAGAAAGTAAAAAACTTACACATTTTTGGACGAGTCCCTATCTAATCGTTGAATTTTGCCGTCTTCCTCCGAGGACGCTGTTTTATTGTTATATTTTATATTGTCTATCGACATTTATTTCACCACAAATCTCGAATTAACATTAATAAAATAGTAATGCATTTGCAAGATGTAATACAATTTAATTTTCTGACTTGACGAAAAAGTGGTTTGGAACTACAAGGGAATACGCCCTCGTTTTTCAATAATAAAATTGGACGAGAGGATGTTGATAACAAAATAGAAAATTAAGTAAACAAATGTAACAATAAAGAGACACAGAAGCAATTGAGACATATGTGTTTTCAGTCTTATCGCGGTGGAAGAAGTAAATATGAAAAACAAGAAGAAGAGTACATGTATGTGCGACAAGTTTTGTAGATTCGTAATGGAATTATTAAAAGATAAAGTACTTTTCCCTCTGTTAATAACACTGTCCAATTCTTTCTCCCAAGGGTTATTTAATAAGATGTTAGTCTATGCGATAACTGAAAAGCCTTATACGATGTGTACTTTCTTGTACGTAACCATCAAGAGAAAGATATTTTCATGCGTCATCAGTAATTGTTTTAATCTAATTCACATTGAAACGACCTTCCTTATGGTTTCTATATAATTACTTAAAGTCCCTTCTTTGTCCATTGCTTCAAACGTATAACTCTGACCTATATGTTTGATAAATTATTAACAATTATACCAGCAACAATTTTTGAGGTTCAACAATATTAACGCAAAAAAAAAAAAAAAATGGAAATGGAAATCTTACTCATATGCATGGAATTCATCATTGTTACAGTTATAGATCATACAGAGTTACACAGTATTAAATACTCGGTTTATTAAAAATACGATCAATACTTTTACCTTAATCACCGGCCGGAATGAGGTTATGATATTTCCTTATAAGGTAGAAATATTCTATATGTATACATACAACCATTTGCTTAATTAGTAAAAAGCAATTTATCATATTGTTTTAGCTACTTTGAGGGAATTTTCCAACATTCTTTATACAGCTACACATTAACGGAATTAAAATCTGCAGAGAGCTTTTAAATTGACCTTTATCAAAAGTGAAACACAAATATCATATTTATGTATAGCGTATATAATATTTGCAAGAAAAGAAACTACATGTGTATGTTTTGTATTCCCTCGACACATTTGGTGATTGTCAATAGAAGCCTATAGGCTTATATATATATATATGACTACCCATCGTAGTCAATTTGAGCACATTTTTTTTTCAAACGATCTATGGTAACCATTTGATTGAAAATTGATTCTTGTTAAAAAATGCTTTACAGGAAACTTTTCGGTCAATCTTTGAAAAGTTGAATAACATCGATGTGCAAGGTATTGATAATTTGTTACATTATTTCGTTGTGTTTGCAAAGTTTCAGTTGCGCTCCCGGTGTACATGGCTTGATCAGTTTGTACTATAAGGAGACAATCGTTAATCATTATAAACGTATGTGTGTTACAACACCATTGACATATGTTAGACCTGTCAGAAGATGCTACTGTGTAAAAAGTTCTAACAGACGAATTCATTACCCAAAGGCTGTTTCAACTAATGACCTGTTAGGAGTCCCTATGTTTGACTAGTATAACTAAACCTTGTAAAGATCAGTTCAAATTGTAGATTTTAACCTTTTTGTTATAAAATGTCATCCGTTTTCTGTTAAAAAGTGGACACAAGTATTGGCAAAACCCGCAGAGTAGTCTAGTTAGTTCAGTCAATCATTATGCGTAGGTATTTTGTTTGTAAGTCCTTCTCAGTAGCAACTGGTGATACATGCAACACATGTTCAAAAATGATAACCCACATTAGGTTAAACTGACGAAAGGGGTACACCCCTTAAACAGAACCGTGTGCGTTGTGACATTTTGTAAAAAAGGCGATTCTCATTGAAGTTTAGTTTTTGAACGTACTTCATTACCCTTACAGAAAAGTGCTTAGGTCTACACCTGCTACTGTGACATCACAAATCTGCTACGCCGTTTACTTTTTTGTATTGCTTGGCGTCGCAGATTGCTTTGTTCTTTACATTCTTTGCTGTAAATGTATCTTTCCGTTGACTTCACACAGTACGGGATTATCAACATATGTCTGAAAGATCTCATCGTGCAAAACTATGGTGAAGATACGTGGGACAAAATAAGGTAAATATGGATATTTATCTCAAACATTCTCTCTTTATTCAAATAAAAGGTTATATACAATGGCAGAGTTCTCCATTTTGAAAAGTTGATTTATTGTCTTATTTAAGGTGATTGTGGATGATCATAGACTCTCCCAGCCGTATCATTTTCGCCATACCACGTTTGAAGTACTTATAGCCTCGCTTCTTAGTACAATTTGACATGTTCGTGTTAGGCATGACAAAAAAGAATAATTTTGATGCCCAATTCCTAGCATGATATAATGTAATAAGAAATGCATCATTGGATGTCTTAAGAGTTAATACTGCATGATGTTTACTACTTATAATAATGAAGGTCATTCAGTCCTTTGTGTTACCCAATCAACTTCAAAATTAATGGAAAAAAAGCTAACAAGAAAATGGGAAAATAGAAACAATTATAGCACACTTGTAGATCTATACGCATTTATTTAAGATTCTTTGCATCGCTTTTGTCAACGTGGTACAGTTGAAATTTCTGTGCCTATATTATTTCTTCAAAGAGGGGAAAAATGTACAAAACCCATACGCTTGATCTCTTTTTCCATTCCCAGAGACACAGAGAGAAAGAGATATTCGACAATATCCAAGCCCGTTCTGTATTCTCTCCACATCTGATCATAATACTTCCATCACTTTTAACACATTCTTATAAGAGAGAAAAACCTGTATTATATCAAACCTGATTTTTCTTTGGTGCCTTAAGTTTCATGCGCATTCTCTCATGTCCAGAGAGAGAGAGAAAGTCATTCTTATCGAAATTTGTCATTTCACAGGTTTACAGAATTTTGCACACGTTTCTCAAAACCACGATTTCTTATTCTTTCTTGTCAGAGTTCGCTCCGGAATTGATGATAAGTTTATCAACTATGATAACTATAGCGATGACGTCACATACGATGCTGTTGATGCTATTGTTGAAGTGTTAGGTAGGTTGCGTGAGAAAAATAAGGAATGAGAAGGTCAACTCACCTTGCAAAATATCCCCCCCCAAAAAAAAAAAAAAAAATCGGTTGACCCCAAAGCAAGAACGACAATCATCGATAATAGTCACTGTAACACAACTAAGGAAAGAAAAATGATTATTGTAGAATTTGTCAATTATAGTGAAGATAACTTGTTGGTTGTAAACTATATATTTCGATATAAGGAAGATACAACAATACACGAAATAGAATAAGAGATAGCTAGCGTATGTAGTCAGGAAGAGGGACTTTTCCATGAAATTGATAAAATTCGATAACAGGAAAGGAAAGACTTAATGAAGAGAAGCCTTAGACGTTATGATGATTGGACTTGTCAAGGTATATTCAAATAATGATAACTATTTAACCGTAGTTATCATGGACAATTGAGTATGAAAATAATAATGATCAATTATAATTTTTTTCAGGAATGACAAGAAAGGAATTATCGCGATTACATTTCATATTATAACTAATGAACTTACTTACATTAGCTAACAAACAACTTGGATTTGAAAAAATGTGACCTCGAAATAAAATAAATTTAAATAGAAATCTCAATGGTCTTTCGTAGCAGTGAAACATATTTTTATATTTTTTCTCCATTTTTATTTCAATTTTTCTTCCAAATGGACTGCGAGTTAAGAAAGATCTTTAAAGACTAGTGCAGTACTTCATAATGACTTTGAAATTGAATTATGATGTTCAAAGATGTTATATGTGTTGTTTGAAAATAAATTCAAGTTGACTTCTTAATTTTGATACATTGTTTTTTATGTCTACCTTATTATTTATATCAGAGTATGTTATCTCATGTTAATAAGATTGGTCAAATGGTCAAAGCTGTTATGAAACCCTATACGAAGTATCGTCAGAGAACATAATATATGTTAGCTACGTGCATTTAAAAAAAATCAGTGGTATTAATGTATCGATGTACCGTTGAACTTCTAAGAATACGTATTCGTTACATATATGTGTCAATTTCAAAACATAAAGTTTCAAGAGTACCGAAAACGGTGTACTATCAACTTTGCACATGTTTATTTCAAACACAAAGTTTTGATTTGTACGTATGCATATCATGATGTAGCTGTCGACTACTATCAAAACAAACTGATTTTGGTTCATTGTTGATATTATTCGATGATAAGTTTATGTTATATGCTAAAAAAAACATAGCACGCAACATCTCAAGTTTCACGACAAACAATGAAGAAGTTTGTACCGATCTGTGGCGAGCATCGTAATCCACATTTGCGTTGTGCACACATGACTTTTTCCATCTATTAAAATTGTATCGTTTAACATACATCATTTAAAAATAACGCATCATGCAAAATAAGGTCTTGCTTTCTTGCTTTCGAAAGAATTACAGTTTTGTCATTATTGAAATGACTGTTCGAAATGAATATATTGCAGAATGCTTTTTATCATTCCAATCAAACCATGCAGATTTTACGTCTCGAAGAAGAGTATAATTACACTTCAATATTTGCAGTTCTCAAGCAATTCGGAGAAAGTTTGACACCGACCACGAACCATAATTGTGATTTTCCTAATGATGGATATTTTGTCACGTTCATTGTCTTTAATGTGATTGAAACAGGCAGGTCTCTTAACTTCATCATGAAACTTACGACTACAGTTATTAACGAGTAAAAAGAAACGTATTTAAACTAAAGGTAACAACAGATAATTATAATACGGAAACCAGAGTAAATCTTACAGCCTTAGATGCAGCGCGTGACTTAATATTGTGTTTCTTGCTTGCTCTCCCATGTTAAATTACTACTTGATAATAATAATAATTATTATAATTAAAACAAAACATCAGTGTCATTGAGGAGCATTTCCATAACAACCGATTTTGATGTTTCTTTAATTCTCTATAGGGTTGGACAAGGACATAACATGGCAAGTTTTTGGAATCTACTGGGTTGTTTGGTGCATGCGCATAAAGTACGATTCGTTATTCCACATACTTGGTCGAACGTTAGAAGACTTTATTGCCAATCTGGACTTTCTTCACAGTGTGTACATGAAGACTATGTATCCACAAATCATCGTGCCGTCCTTTCGAGTAGAGAGACTACCAAATCAAGAACTCATTCTCCATTATTACTCAAACAGGAAAGGCTTACATGGTATTGTTACAGGTATGGATGCATGACTGTTGAGATATATTGGTCAGTGCTATTCAGTATAGTACAAACTGACTAATCAGGTTCATCCTACATAAATAATGAAATAGGAATGCGATACATGGCAGCGTAACAAGTATGAATACATGTTAGGATATCTGAGATTGGTCAGTCCTATTCAGTATAGTCTGATTGACCAATCAGGTTCATCCCTTCATTAATAATGGAATAGGAAAAAGGCCTAAATGGCAACGTAACACGTATGAATACATGTTATGATACGGTGTCCTAGTCAGTATCGATCGACTACCCATTCAGATGTACATGTATAAATAATGAAATAGACCAACATGGCAGCAAAACATGGAGGTAAGGGGTTGGGGTGCATCAGACTTCCAATTTCTAAAATTTGATAATATAAGTACACAGCGTCGTCTGCACTGACAATATTGAAACTGTTACTACATGAATTTCTACTTAAAATGATGAAAATCATTTTGTATCACTTTGCACCCCTTCCAATCTATCTCTCAAGATGTGTTTCGAGTTCTATATCATAAAGGCTACTTTCTTTTGTTTTATCATGTTCATTATGTTCACTATTCTACATCACATATTATACAACACCTAATTATATTCCGGCCATTTGATTGGTCAATTGCTCGTCGATTGCATGCAAAATCCGCTCTATTGCACTCTATGAAATAGAACCATGTGTTATACTTTTTTGATAGCACTTTTTTCAATGGTAAGAGAGCAGAGAAACCTGTCTGTTCAAAACAATCTGTTGCATGAGTGTTTTTACATCCAATTATATCCAAATTTGAAGGTGTTGTATAAAACAAATAATGAATGGTTTCCATTCGTGCAATAGTGCAAATATTTCATTCGTTGAAAGATGTAATTTGTTCCATTCAACTCGGCTGCGCCTCGTTGAATGGAACATTTCATCTTTCATCTCATGAAATATTTGTATACTAATCACTCAACACAAGACTTGAAATATTCCTAATCTTGTTTCTCTATGTTTGTTTGTACAGGAATTGTAAGGGGCGTGGCACGTATCATCTTCATGACAAATATAAAAATGTTACTGCTTAGATTTAACATAGAAACTCAAATGGGCATTGTCAAGGAACATTACACTTTTCACATCAAGAAACTAGAAAGCAATCTACCTCCTCTTGAGAAAAACGGTTTCATCTCTCAATCGGTAAGAAAACATAATTATCATTGTTTCAATGGTAGTAAATAATTAAAGTACAATATGTCAGTCAATACAAACGTGGTTGTGTCTGGTACATAGGCCTATCATCTGAGTATGTGTAGTAAAAGTATCAACGAGGTTTATGCTTTTTCTTTTATGTTAACGAATGGTCGTTTCCATTGACTTCTCGTGTACGCCATAAGGTCCCACATACAGGCGAGTAAGTGGAATGTGAGGCTGACGCTATCTTCACGTACAAATCTGATAATGTTGATTAAACTAATTCTTCATTCTATAACTGGATTTTGGTATTTTGCAAGTTACTTAGAAGAAGATAAAACGGCAAACAAAGGCAAATGGCGAACGGAATAGATATCGGTCAGTCCATATGTAATATTTTTGGATGAAAGCCAAGGCTCTCTCATATCTTACATATACTTGGTAGACAACGTGCAAATGCGATAGACACCATTTCGTATACCTTCATCATACCCATATCCGCCATACACGCACAATGCATTATGGGAAACATGAAAGTGATTTGAGATTGTTCGGCGAAGTAACGCTTGCATGCATAGACCTGGCTCTATGAATTATTCAATTTCCATACACATCAAACTGTTTTTATACAAAAGATTATAAAAAAGTTTAAAAAAAATGTTACCAAAAAAGGTGCTGCATGGCGTGTGTAGTTTCCGTTTTTTCTTTTTCTTACTCTCAATTTCATATATGCTACATTTACCATCCTAAACTGTATTCCAATTTAATTCAAAATATGTTAATATCAAAATAGACTACGATTCCACCTTTTTTTGAAATTATCAAGTCAAAGTTTGATCCTGGGGTTATGTTTCAACAATTGTACAGATTAAATTAACTGTGTATATAAAGCAATTTCCGTGACTGAATTAGTAATATGATGGTTAATCTAATCGAGCATGTTGTGAAGTGACTCTTGAAAGCTTTGGTTTGAACGTCGAGTAAGGAGACTGATGTTTTTGGGGGCTAATCTGTAACCTTTGTATTTCTTAATCGACTTAAATTTAAAGAAACGCTGATGTAATAGTAATGTACATATGTTGTCTACAAAGATTTTTCAGTTCGCCAGATGAATTTCCGATGAAAGCTCAAGTATGAATTTAGTTAACTTCGTATTATTCAATAAGATTTAGGTCGTTCTTTTTATGTCATCGGTCGCGTGTATTTAAAGAAGGGCCTGCATGATGGGACAGTTTATATCATTCATATCATCATAAAGAAATAGATAAATAGTATACTTAATTGCAAAATATAATGGTTTGCCAATTGAAGTTGGAATTTTGATAATAAATTCTTCCTTTGTTTTTGTTTCTCTTCTTTGTATTGATTCCTGCATGGTTCTTCAAATAGATTCAAATCATTATTCGAGTGGACATTTTTTTTAACACTGTTTCTTCCCTGACAGGACTGGATGTCCATTTTAGACACTGACTGGAAAGGTTCACCGGAGACTTTGGATGATTTAGCTGCCAAAGTAGAAAATACTGACCAGTTACAAGGGAATTCTCAAAGAGATTTGCAAGAAAATATGCCGGCGGTTGAAATCAAACATTGCCCCTTCGATTACGGTGCCTCTGCAACTCCATTAGATTCTGGTGTCGGCAGTGTAGTCCCATTCATAGATAACGCAATTATCTGTGAGGCACAACCTTATCACGTGATATTTGATGAGGACCTTAACATTAGACAAATGGGCAACACCGTACAGATGATTTCATCGAGGGATTTGACGAAAACAATAAAATTTGGCGATATTTTTTATTTGGAGCATCCACAAATTGACCTAACCGCTAGAAACATCCTTAAATATCTAGATATGATCTTTATGATGCAAATAACGAAGGGTAAAGATGAAACGAATGGGAAAAGACTAACCTTATCTCTACGAGGTATGTGTATATGTCGTATATTATTATTTTTGTCAATATATGTCACATGTTATATGCACACAAATAATGTCTCTCGGTACATCAAGGTTATGCAAAGGGACAATACAAATACACATGCATATGTCTCGAATAGGATTATGTAATAAACTATTAACGAAGATCAATTATGACACTTCAACCGGACTGTGACGTCAATGACTATCACATTATCTCCTTAAAATATGGTACAATAGTTATAACACCTGTCGGACTAAGACATGTGAGTGGCACGTTATTAGATGAATGCATAATACATCCAATTATAATTAATTAAGCGAATAAGTAGATTAATTTATTCGTATTAATAATATGTACATTTTGTAATAACACGAAACCTAACCCATAGCTCAATTCTATCATATACATGATATCACTTCAACAAATTCTCCAGGACAGATCATATGGATGAAGAGGCAACGACTGTTCCTATTCCTGGGTTCTCCGATGCTCACCTCTTTCGAAGACCTTCAACAAAGGGGTATGCATTTCTCAGATATTGCAGCCCATGACGTCACACGCGACCTTATCCTCTTCAATCAACAGAGGATAGCTGAAGTCGAGTTGGCTCGGCAACTTGAGCAGAAACAAGAAGAATTGAGAGTCTTGATGAAAGCCTTAGAATTGGAAAAATCTAAGACGGACTCACTTCTTTACTCGATGCTGCCAAAAGAGGTCGCTAATCTTCTAAGGGAAGGCAAAGCAGTTGTAGCTGGTAAGAAAAAATCAGTAAAATTGTCATTGGTACGAGAACATGAGTGTCGTAAGTTGGTGTTTCTGCATTGCAATAACTACATGCACACAGAATAAGTTTCCAAATCGACATAAAGAAGCAAACATGAATGGATGGATTATAATGTTCTACATCAACATTTGTTAATGTACACTGGTACTTCTACAATCAATATAACATACGTGATTATTCCTTCAGCGACATAAGTGGAAGCATACAAACGTGTTTCTGCATGGACATACAGAAGGAAACATGGCAGGATGTATTCTTGTGTTCCCACATAAACATAAATCCATGCATACGTTAGAACAATCAAACTGATACTTTTAAATGAAAACAATTAAACATATAGACATTTGTGTTCTTATAACACCGTGATCTAGAGGTTGACAATATGATATAATTTTAATTTGTTATTAGCTGGGGAAACCAGCTACCAACAGTGCAGGTTATTTCCATAACAGAAGCTCATCTATTAAAGTGATAAACAGCGTATTAGAAATCCCATAGAGTATACTTTTTCCTTTTTAATGGACTGCTTAGATAAGATTTTGAATTGTTCGATAAGTATAAACACTCTTTTCAGTTCGTATCCTTCTTATTCATGCTAACTCACTGGAGAAACGCTGATCTTTCTGATATTATTAGAAACAGAGGGGAAAAATCAGTACTTTTGGTAGCAAACTTAATAGATAGTAAAATTTAATATTTAAAAAAAGGATGGTCAATACAACTGATTTCGCTATTAAATGGTTTAACTAAACCATGTTGTTCTAACAAAGTGCACTTCATTTGACCACCACGATATGTCTGTTCTATTCAGATTGCTCAAGATTTTAAAAGCAATTAAGTTGTTACTCCATTTTGTCGAAATATTTTCATCAAAAGTAAATTAAAGTGTTGTTCTTACCTCCAGGTGAATTTGATGAAGTCACGATTCTGTTCAGTGATGTGGTTAAATTTACTGATATGTGCTCCAGCTGTGAGCCAATGAAGATAGTTCATTTACTGAACGAAATGTACACTAAATTTGACCAACTTACAGAGAAACATAGTGTTTACAAGGTGAGCAATGACATCTAAGATGGCATCTGATCCATGATTGGTTCAATATTACCTACTTATTACCTACATAAATATTCATCAAATCTATCAATGAATGAACCAATCATGAGTGAGAAAGAAAACAACACCTGGTCCAAATTTGTGGTTATGTTATTCCTTGTCTGAAAATAGGGGCTCCGGAACTAGACGTCTGAAAATGGCCCGAACAATTGTTTATGTATTTCTTTATTCGGGAACCGTGTGAATTAACGAGTGGAAACTTGAAGGTCAAAAGTGCAAACTGTGAAAGACCTTGCGGGAGTTTCAAAGGAACTTAAAAGACTTAAAGAGGTATAGTATCACTTCATGACAGTAGAGATCTTCAAGAGATTTGCGTTTCATATTATAATGATGCATTAAGCTTGTAATACGATACTGTCACGGTTGGATTGCTTGCCATTTTGGCCAATGTTCTCTATATTTAGAATTTCAATCCCAAATTTCAAAATTAATTTTTTGAAATTAAAAAAAAAGTAAAAATATAATCGTGAAATCTTTCACTCTGGCAATAATCAGAATTATTCAAAAGACGGCACCCAATCTTGAATTATAAACAATTTTTTGGATATACAAAATTCGATGTAAAAATTTGGTTTCAACCTAAATATTCCGACAATTTTGTAAACCAATAAGCATCCCCAGCCAGAATATCCAATTCATAACTGTTGGTTGATGATATTCTTACTGATATGAATTACTCGTACTATTATGAATATGAATATCATCACAAAATGTATAATATTACTTGGCTTGTAGTGATATTCTAACAGACAAGTTGTTCCTTCCCGGAAAATGGATTAACCCTTTGTTATGAAATTTCTCAAAGCAACTATTTTTTGATCATGTCAGAACACGTGAAGTCAGAAATTGTTTTAAACTTTGGAGATCTATATTGAAAGTTCTTATACAATATAATTCTTTCAATGATAAAGTTAACAATTATTTTCTTGTCCCACTGACCTACGAAGAACGATTCATTGCAGAGAGCTCAGTCACTAGTAACAACAAGAAACAAATTAATTAATGCCGCTGGTAGTAACCTTGATCAACTTTAAGTTTTCGCCGTTTGAATTGATTTTAGATTGTGAAGCCAAACACATACATAGAACGGCAATGAAAAATATAGAGAGAAAGGCAAGCCGGACGTAATAACTTTTCTTCGAACGTTCTGTTTGGATGTCTTTTTTCTATTATTTGGTGAAAATTCAATTTAATATTTAATATCGTTGTAATTTTCAATACTCCCTAAACAAGTTTTGTAAAGCAAAGAGAAAAACAGGCAAGATAATATCTTTACATTGTCATTACACTCTGAGTCTCTCGGTAAGGTACAGTGTCGGCTGGGAAACCGCTCATTGGTTAAAGTTGACAGCCTGTTGCAGCCAAACCAGATAGTTACGTAACAGTAACGTTTTATATATATATATATATATATATATATATATATATATATATATAATGCTATATTTCTCACCAGATTCATTCAAGTTAATAGCGCCCTCTTTACCGACTAATTACATCAAATCAATCATAAAAGAAAAGAAAAGGAAAGAAAGGTTAACAACAACAGAGAGCGTAGTTTACCAGAACAAAACTTCAAAATGCTTTCTAATCTGGGTTTCTGAGTAATTGGTGCTGAATGGCATAGAGAGGGGCGGTGTGGGGGGGGGGGTAGGGGGATGGTATCAATTACTGTTCCATCTGTGTGACCAAATTTAATATTATTTAACCTTGCAGGTAGAGACCATAGGCGATGCATACATGGTGGTTGGGGGAATATTCTCTGCCTCAGATTCTCACGCAGCTCGGATTTGTGAGTTTGCCCAAGATCAGTTGAAATGCATTAAAGATGTTAGAAAGCCAACAGGCGACGGGTCTATACAGGTCAGTAGGAGAGAGGTGTAAAATGTTTGACTACATAAAAAATAAATTTATTATGTATTAAACAAATGCGAAGAACTGAAGTCATTTCACATTACTATTGCAGTTAGGTTTTTAAAGTAATGATATATCTTATAGAAATTGCTCCAACATGAAAAACAGATCACAGTTTCTAGGGCACATATACTTCACAAAGAACATAGCCATCTAAGGTATTTTCTAGCAAGAGTGTGGATAATTTGATGGTCAATTGGTTTTACCTTTTTAAAATTTCGATGTCAACTTGAGTTATCAACAGTGGGTTACTGATTTTGGTTCTGCAAGAAAGTTGTTATCGACTTTATGTATTTTGTTGATATTTTGTAATAGATACGGGTAGGAATTCATTCAGGACCAGTCGTTGCTGGTGTGGTCGGTTTGAAGATGCCACGATATTGTCTCTTTGGTGACACCGTCAATACCGCCTCCCGAATGGAAAGCCACGGTTTACCAGGGAGAGCCCACGTGTCAGAAAATGTTCTCAGGTAAGCAACAACTTCATTATATTAACACTTAAATCCTCAGTAAAGCAGTAAATGTGAAACACCATGACGGTGTAACTCCATAACAGTGTAGTCAAGTAACACCATGACGGTGTTACTCCCTTGATTAAGCACATGGCTATCTTTTTAGTTTAATGTGCAGTTATATAGAATACAAGCAGTGGATGGTAAATGGCTTATTAAACGTTTGTGTTACACTCCACGAGAGTGAACAGCTTCAATCTTTCATTCCCTAAAAAAATAATTTATCGATTACGAGTTGTTTTAACTGTTCAATCAAATCCATGAAATGTTGTTTCACCCCAAAATTGTGTTATTTATGCCTTAATCCATCATTTCCTATGTGAATGTATTAGAGTAAAGTAACATATTACATAACATAACATATTACATAGCATATTACATATTACATAGCATATTACATTTTTCTTGAAGTAGTTTGGCTTTCCTTTAAGTCCTTTAAGCCCACGAACCACCAACCACCAAAATATGTAGTATACGGTATTAAATCCGTTGTTATAATTATTGTTAATATTAAAATATATTGTGCTTCTGGTTGTGTGATTTTTATGTAGGTGTATTACAGAAGGCAACTTTCAGTTTGAATTCAGAGGCAAGGTAGATATCAAAGGAAAAGGAATGATGCCGACCTACTTCCTAACTGCTGATAATACCGAACGTAAGTATCTGAATTCTGCAGTATGCAAGAACATACGGTTACAAAACGCAACATGGGCAATGGAGCCCCCTCCCTCCCCTTCAAAGACGACAGATTAAATTTTTAACGTCAGTGGTTTCATATTGGGGTCCTAGATCGCTTCAATTGCTTAAATAAAGTAACATTGCATCAAAATAAAAACAAAAATTATATGACGATTAATTACATATTCACGAAATGTATAGTACCACGTTTAATAATAACAATGTTTGTGTATATAATATGTAGATGTTGGTAAAAAGACGTGAACAGGTGAAATACATGCATAATGCATAGTCTGGCTGTACACAATCTACTGACACTTAACTATATAGATATTTAGAGACAGTGTGTTTTTACAATTATCTTTATTTTGTTTTTATTGTAGTACAGAAGCAATTTGTCTCTGTGGTATGATGTGAATCAAGTGGACATTCTCAAACAAATGAACTTAGCTGTGAAAATTCATTGACTCATTCAAAAACATTAATAACTCACCACCGCCTCTGTACCCCGCATAAACAGAGCTGTCACTGTCAGTTACACGAATTGCCCAATACATTTCAGGAAATATTTCATTTTCAAATTTGAAAAACAACAGCCTCTACACTAATTGATACGATCCATTTTGTCCTAGTATTTATTTTTGATATTACGATACCGTCTTTGATTAACTATCCATATTTTAGGTACAATAAAAAAGCACAATTGTATATATTCTGGGAAGGAAAACAGACAGAAATAAAAACCAAAAAAAATTCGTGAAGCTTGATTAACTGAAATAAGCGATTTCATAGTTCGGACTTTTACTTCTTCTAATCATGGTATTATTTATTTCAATAGAAATTAAAGGTACCTAATATAGGAAACGTATTTTTATCACAAATTGACCGAGTGATGCTAAACGTAAATATTATTCATAAACTAAAGAAACAATCTTCCCGAGATACCGTGTATTGCTACACTACATGACGTGTTATTTTGCCAAGAAAAAGGTAAAGAACGGGATATATATCTGCCAATTTACTTATGGATTAGAAATTACACTATAACTCAAGTCTTTTCTTTAGAATAAAGTGATATTGCTGCAGGCTGCAATACAATTTATTCAAAACGCGTTTGAAACAAACACGGTTGTTAAGAAACGTGTGAAAAGAGGGCTTAAAAAAAGTGTGATGTAAATACGTTATTTATAGCTGACTAACTTCTAGTGGTATTTAAAGATAGCATATGGTTGAAAAGATAATGTTATGTTTTGAAATTAAAAGACTGTTCTTCTTTGTTTTCTGATTTGCATATATTCACTAGAATGATTCCACTCCAGTGAAGTCGTCATAGTTGGAAGAAAAACAAAAATCGACTACGGTCGTTGCATGCCCCAGAGTTAGTAAATTAGGCTTGTAAGCTTGGAAGCTTGTATAGAACAGCGCATAACAAAAGGTGAAAATGATATACATCATTAAATATTGTATTAATTTTGTGCATATTTAGGGTAATCAGTAGTAATCCCAAAAGTTGAGGATATAACAGCTGGCAGAAGTTTCTGAACAATTTCATTAAACTTTGCAAACAATTATGATTCTCAAGTAATATTGACGTGCCAGTTGTCTACATTACGCATGTACTGTATTGGAAGAGGCATTACTGGTGTCCTGAATTCTGCTTCAGTCATTTTGGTAGAACAGGGTATAAATATAAGCATTTTGGAGGATGGATGATTCTTGAACAAACGAAGAGAATAATAATATAACATCAGCGTGTAATGACACGAATGACGTTCGTAACTTTTTCCCGTTTATTTAATACATTGACGACCATTTTATATTATATGTTCCTGCAGCCGATACTCATAGCTAGTACATTAACTACTGGTCCCACCGTGTAACACATGTTACATTGTAATTAACACAAAGTAGTAATTACTGATGCACGATTGTGGAACATGTGCAGTAGAAACATGTGTTACAGGTGGCACCAGTAGTTACTGTATTAGCTATTTGAATGAGGTAAAGGAGGTAACGCTTGATTACAGTTCACACCTCTCTTTAAATTACGCCAATTCATCATGCCGAGAACGCAGAAAGGCCATGTTCGGGTATATCCATAGACCTACTTGTAGTATAAAACGACTTGATACGACTTCATTTGAATCGCGTGTCAAAGAAATCGCACTGAATGGTTGGTACGGCAACTACTGTTCATGTCCCACAACCGTGCATCAGTAATTACTACTTTGTGTTCGTAACATGTGGTACAGGACATGAACAGTAGTTAATGTACGAGCCATGAGTATCAGGTGGTTCTTGAGTTTACATGTCATCGCTGTGTGCATGTCTTCTCGTAGAAAGATTAAGGATGCTCAGTCAAACCCTGCTTTGTGCTCTAAACAATAAGTAATCTTAATAATGAACAGTTCTTGAATTCCAATAGAATACATTTCGGTTTCGATCATTACAGATACAGCTGAAATGGTGACGTCAGTGATTCGTAAATCAGATGCTCCTCAAGTGATACTAGAAGACGAGGAAGCTATGGATGGACCTCGGTTGAGCATCATGGACACCGGAAAAGCAAAACTTGGGAAGATTGACGAAATACCGGAAACGACCAAACTGTCAGAAACTGTACAACCGGCAGAAACAATCATAAATAACCAAAACACGTCGAAATCAGGACAATCGTTCGTGTGCATAATTTTGTAAACAAACATGGAGAAACTCAATGGAAATATGACTATACTTTCAACGTTCATTCATAGCAATAGTGTAAAGCGTAAGGAAATAAATAAGTGGAAACCGGAAATGTGCTTCTTTCTTTGCCAAGACTATCTGTTTATGACTTGAACAGAAGAGGCATTGTATCCTTTTACCTATGAACACTATTTTGTCCTTGTTTATTATTGGATATCTCGATAAAGTGTTTCTTGATTCGACTGTTGGATCACTTTTCAAAAGCCAAAATGATTGCCCAAGAAATGTGAGCATACTTAAAACAACGCTACTCGGGAGGATATTTCTCATTTCTCATTGGGTCCGATCCATTCCCCCCCCCCCCCTCCCCAGCAGCTAAGAGAAGCTAAGGTGCAACCGACGCAGTGAAAAAAAGAGGTTTGATCAAAGAGGCAATAATCTTTGATGTTGTATTGAATTATTATTTGTAATATCCTGACTATCACATGTATAGTTAAGCACGTAAAGTTATAAAACCTTACCATAAGTAAGCCATCTATGGTGAAAACCCGTACGATTCTCGCAGGACGTGTACGTTATAACTTGTGTGATCCAACAAACGTTATTTAGAGTTCTATGAATTACGTTCAACATATATATCATCCTGAATGTTCAAAATGGTGGCCTTCATGACAATAGCCGGTTTTGAGGGAATTAAAATGTTAATATTTTGCTTTGAAATGCCTTTATGTATCCTTGATAGGAACTGGTCAGGCGTCCTACCACAAGTATAACTCTAATATAATGTTAAACATGATAGTTTTTGAGTTACCAGAGAAAAAAAAGCCCGTTTTGATGCGTACATATTTACTTTTGGTTTACTTTTAATGGCGTTAAGTGGACGATGTCGTATCAGCCTAACGAGAAGTAATGGTACATATTTTGAGTCCTAACCACTATAATTTGTTAAGCTCAGCATAGACTGTCTTGTCTGTTCATTAAGTTACGTAGCAGCTGGAGGCCTTCAGTATTTATTACATTTTACTTTTTAGGGTCCAACGTGTTTCAAATTCGAACTATGAACATTTATAAGGCTCACTTTATTTATTTAAGAAGACATAAATATTTGTAAATTGAAAAAAGAAACAAACATAAATTTCACTGACATATATTTTCGAAAACAATGTATGTAAATCAGTTCAAATAAATGAAGCAAAATAGTACATTTTAATGGCTGAGTCATTTTTCTGATGCTTCTTTTCTGCATAACACATTTCGATGTTGGATTCCGCCTGTGTTTACTGACATACCTTACATCTATTCATACAATAGTCCACGAATTAAAACAAGATTTAACTGAGTTGCAGTTATAACAGCTAACTAAAACGAATAGATATACACAGAAAGAATTATTCTTCATCTATGCCTTCAAGCTTCAAAAAGTATGGTCGGAGCATCACGTTATTAAGCATGACGTCACGTAAATCATTTACTATATTTTACTGCTGAAATTGAAAAATTTGTCTCGATTTCCAAAAGTTAGCGACATGAAATGGTTGTTAATGCATTTTCGAGATTTAAGTGGTCAACATATTGTACAAAGCAGTCTAAAATATCAAACAAATAAGAACGCTATAGCAAAATCTTGGTTACGACTGTTTTTTGTTGTTCTTCATTTGTTGGTTGAATAAATGAAACGATGCTTCCCTAAAGTTGCATGCATCATTAGTTGTGTTAATATTTATCAAATTGATTTTCCTTTTAATCTTAAATATCTAAATCTAAAATAGAAACAACCATTGCGCTGCTCTGAGTTGGAAAAACAATAATTGCTTAATCGATTCAGTCAAAATGAAGTCAAGAATAAAACGGAGGCAGGATATAAAGGTCATAGAAATAAATCGAACAATATAAGCATTATTAAAAGTCAAGCGTCAATAAACATCAAACGATATTTATGTTTCATTGGTTTTATCTTCCAAGGAGCTGACGTTGATAATTTGATTATATTCCTTGTGGTTCCACATTTCTATGACTAATTTAGTAACAAATAACATTGAATAATGATGTAATGCACAATGCTCCATTAAGCTAGTATAACAGATTGCTACCCGCTCATTGAAAATAAAAATTAGGAAATTAGAACAAATTTAAGACAACATTCAACGGAACAGTCAAATAACATAGACATCGATTTTCCTAATCTTACAGTGCATATAAAAAATATGAATTAAATTAATCAAATCAATTAAATTTATGCATATAAGCATAGAAAATACAAACAATGTTAATATGGGCTAAGGGGAAATGATCTTGTTCAACTTCACATATAGAATAATGCTTTTCGTTACATTTTGTTGTTACCCAATCGCCATTGATCAGTAGAACGCATGGACCTTGGTCAAAGCTCTCACCATTCACCCAGTAGGAGTAAGTATCAGAGGGTAGTCCTGTTGACATAACGAACACAAGGTGACGTATTATTTACAATTAAAAATTAATATACAACATTGCATCCACATTTAGATTAATATGCTACGAGTTGACAACGTGTTTTTTTTCAAAGTAACTTCCGGAGAATAACAAAAAAAGAACATCCCTATTTATACCTATAATTGAATGACTGGTTCTCTTAGGTAATTAAATTTGTAAGTGTTTGGAAATGAGCAAAAATCAGTGGGCAATTTTCAGACTAAGAGATGATTACTTGACTTATTTATTTAAACGTATATATTGGATCATTGCCGTTAACCTTCAACATGTAATTAGTAATCTTCCTACTTTGCTAATGAAACGTATATACCAAACACCAAAGTCTACTGTGACTGTTAGAAATACATTAGATGTTTGAGGATATACAGTGACATTTAGCTAGGTGTTGAAATTGTGTACCCGGCTATAAGTTCGTTTATCTAGTGTGACAATTCACTTGGCTGAATTCGTTCACATAGAACCTTGGAGTTGCACAAGAAAATATTAAGCAAGAAATAGACACATCTTGTTTGTCGTTAATACTTTCAGAGCCAGTTGTAAGATAATGGGAAGTTGAATTACCTCACAATGTATGTCTGGTGATTGTGACTGTCAATTCACATTTGTTTGGAATATATTTCAAATAGTATGATCAGATTTTTTTCTTGTACTACTTCCATTAGTTAATTTACACTCACCAGGATGAAGGTCGTTAAACCAACTACCTGGAATCATAACGCTGACGAATTCGGATTCTTGAGAAGAATCCAAGAACACCAGATGACCACCGTAAAACATGTCACAGTTGAAGGTTGCCTCTGACCAGTCCGAAAGTACTGGTAGTTTATAATAGCAGCTTCCCAAAGCAAAATTACTGATTCCGTCAGACAGGCAGTCTAAAATGTAAGCATCAAAAGGTGGATACAAAAGAAAGAAGAAGGAAAAAAAAAAAAAACATAACACAAACATACAAGAACTTCTTTCTACAGAATGATTTTTATTGACATTTTCAATTAAGATACATAGCTATTAATCGTGTTATTGCTAGTAATATATGTTCTTTTTAATCATGAATTTGCAACCAATCAAGGTTACCGTTTATTGGAATGCGATCTTAATTATTCTAAATTGGATTCTTTCTTCTCATTGCGTGTCCTACGACGACACTTGCAATATTGCTTTTCTTCAATCAAAATCATAGCGAATTAAGTGTGCCCGAGAGTTGTTTTTTCGTTTTTACCTCTACTAATTTACCTCTACTAATTATTCGACCAGTTTTATCCTTTACTTTGATATTTCTAAATAACCTGACAATGTATCATGTCAGAGAGATATACATTTTAGCGCAACGTAGAGGTTTACAATTGTAAATCTCGTTAACGTAATTAATGGACAACTTTAAGTATAATGACTGCAATCTGTAGTTCTTTGTTTTGTTATGATTCATTAATTACCGTACAGACTGATTTCACATTTTCCTGTTTTCATGTATGTTTGTCATTTACCCATGACAGAGAACCAACTAGTGCCATTGTTACAATTTAACAATTCAGTTTCAATTTTGGTTCTTTCCTTTAACATCCCGGCTCCACTCACCCCTCCCACACCCCACCCCTACCCCCAAAGTAACCGTTTCTTTCAGTCTTACTCTCCGTTGAAGTATACTTTTAAGGTATAGTCACTTCCTTCACCAAGTGTACAATAATTATTATCAAAGTCTTTGATTCCATACTTCTCACAGTATGACATCATGTCTATAGTACAAATAACAAATAAATAACATCATTCTACAGGTTTCTTTTTTCGTTTAACCAAATTAATTAAACTTTGTCTCTTATACATAGTACTTCAGAAAGGGGAACATAATAGATAGAAATCATTACCGGTTTCATAATCTCGTTCGTAATCTCTCTCACATATGAAGTCCTTGGGGTTGCCGCAATGATCCACTTGCCAATAACTGCTGGGAGAAACGTACACGCAATCCAAATTCATATCATTCGAGGGAGAGAGTGCCCAACCAACGTAGCTGCTCGGATTAAGCGCTTTCTTGTCTTCCCATGAATAACGACCTGTTTTTTTTTTTTTGTAAACCAATACCAAGAAAAGAAACGATGTAGATACGATATCTCTCAGAGCAGCATACTTGGGTAAAAACGAGTAAAAACGTAGATAGGATGTCCTTACTATGAGTATGTCGAATGTTCTATTAATTATAAGATTCCGCTTACATGATGAGATGGTTTTGTATGAAGTCATACTAAGTATTTTCTCTGCCAACGTCGCGCTGCCTAAGATACTTCGTACAATAAATATGTCCATATTTACATAATATGTCCATATATACAATTTCATTCAATTGCACAGTGAACACACATGTTATGTTACATTTACGCGACGCGCATGAAACATGAACATATGTCTAGTCACCAAAGAATTGGTTTGCATATTCTAGGTCAATTCAGTTAATAGCTGTGCCTACAAATATATTGATATGTAATTGTAGGTCATAACCATAACTTCGGTATATCTTCCAGCGAAGATAATACCGGATCCCCAAACACCCAAAGCTAGAACGTATCAATTCACAACCACTGGATAGGTCTGTAGCCTACCAGGCCATGTTATCTTTGTAAAATATACTAAGGTTTTCTTTTACTTTTGAAATAAGGGCTGTTTCCAAAAACAGAACATTATTATTTGTAATTGTTCACTCACATTTTACTTAACATAAAAATAGATGTAACAATTATTTAAGTGTAAAATTAAAGTATAATAATGTATCAGCCTTTTAGGTCTTTATAGATCAGATCCGAGATATGTAATGTAATGTAATATTAGCTACCACAGACAAAAAAAAACACATCATTTGTAATGTAATAATGTCGTTAAGTCACAAAAAGTATCCTGCATTTAAGCAGTAATATATTCTGTTAACGTCATTTCTAGTACCACCCACTCTCTAAAGATAAAATTGCCATTACGTTATACGAACCCTCAGTAGCAATGTCGTTCAGACCTATCCATGCACCTGTTGACGAGTTAAGCATAGACAGGGAGTAATCCATCTCTTCGGCTGTTTCAATGAATAACAAATGCGAGTCGAAGAACTGGCAAATACCTAAA
This sequence comes from Apostichopus japonicus, assembly GCF_037975245.1. Classification (NCBI taxonomy): domain Eukaryota; kingdom Metazoa; phylum Echinodermata; class Holothuroidea; order Aspidochirotida; family Stichopodidae; genus Apostichopus; species Apostichopus japonicus. The sequence continues at coordinate 24,662,867 of NC_092572.1, forward strand.
GCCACATCCCAAGTAGTTGAAAACGATGAAACTAAATAACAACTGTTGATACTTTCAGGTCCTGAATGGAACCATGATTCACAGCCTAGTGAAGAAGAAGATGAAGTGAGAAAGATAAAAATTAAAACACAATTCCTATAAATGGTCCTCGACGTGAAATACACACTTAAATGAGAACGCCACTTAAAATGTGCCCTATTCTACAATATGGTGAATGTTCTGTTTGGCTATATCTAAATTGTTATCCGCCTCGATTAATCCTCATTTCTTTATACGATAGATAAATCCACGTCGTCAACAGATATTGACTTTAAATTCGAGATAAATACTGTTTAGGCTGGTACATTCTCATTTAAAGAGGTAGACCAGTGATAATGTCAGTTTCTTTCTTACCATATAATTTAAGCCTGTATCATAATTCACGTGTACGAATGGGAGCTTCATCGCATTTAAGTCTACTTAGGTCCGTCACGAAAAATGACTCTTCATTTTCTGGAGGCAGGTCGTGGAACAGTATTCCCCCCAATTTGAAATGCTTGCCAAATGTAAAAATATTTAAACCCAATATAAATACTTATATAGTTTGTTTAGATTTCTGATATTTGTTTTTCTATCTTTTTGCCGTCTTTTTTTTGTGCTTTTAGATGTTTACCGTTTGTCTATTGCATAATATTGTATATGTATTTTGTATTGAGGGTTCCTCTGGAAAGCAGTGCTTCTGCACTGAGCAGGACTCCCCTCATTAAAAATTACATTAATTAGAAAAGAAAAAAAAAACAAAGTTCTGCCGTTCGGTTAATGCTCATACTATTGAGCTCGGAATGTAATATCACAACTATTTTATCAAACATAGGATCTTAATCAAACTCCAACATTGTTGGATTTGTATATAGGCAAACCTACGGTAGGCGTGTAATCATCTTTCTCTGTTGACGCCTGGATGTCGATGCTGGAGTCCATATTTCATACTGAAACTGAAATCTATGCACTTAGTATTTAACAATATAAAAGTATCATTTGTCTAAGAAAAATATTGTGACTGTCTCTTTTGTTTGGGCTCTACATATTTCAAGGTCTGGGTAATTTTTGTCTGACGCATTCAAAGCCGATTAAAATGGGTTGAGCGGAATCCAATATAACCCTTTTTGATCGAGTTATGTCGATTTGTGTGTGGTTGTTGGTGGGGTGGTTGGGGGGGGGGTGTAGGTAGAGTAGATGGGAGAGTAACCGTGAATGGAACTGTTGTTACTGATATTTTTTCCTAGGTTCTCTATCTTCGATAACCGACTGAAAAAAAAATATGCAAAAAATAAAAACTGATTTTACGGCGCTGTTATATCATTGTAATGGTTAGATTCTTTCGAAATCTTGAAACAGATCGATGGTAACTCAGTTATCCAGTCACAGTTTCATTAATCAAATCAAACTTTAAACGGACAACTACACAATAGTACAATAATGTACCTGGCCGTGTTGCTTTGATAATGCTCTCGGTCGAAGTATTGAATAACGGCAGACTATCTGCGGCGGTAGTCGATTCATTCCTGTTGCTTCGTTGGTCCTGTTGGTCCAGGTAGGTGGAACTGGCGTTGTCTTCAGAATGAATTCGGATAAGAAAGAACATGTGTTACAGAAAATCTACAGATTGAAAGTAAATTTCTTGAATAAGTCAAGCAGGATATACGGGTGGACTCCCAACATCCATCGAAGAAGACATTCTCTTTGGATACATTAGTTAGCATATGTGGACATATCACCATACTTACGAAGAACTGTTTTCTTTTTTATCTTCAATCACATTTGGTTTTCTTCGGAAAGTTCTATAAGTAATACAAGGAGTTGTGGGACACAGTTGTAGTTTCACCTTTACTTTATCGCAACTTAATGCTTTCAATTATCTTATTGATAAGTAAAGTTACGATTTCAGATTAAGGCATTTCACCAGCTTTATATAAATTACTGAATGGAGCTATGGTTTCAGATTCAGTCAACTCACCAGTTTGGTGCAAATGATTGAATGCAGTCACAATTTCAGATTCGGTCAACTCCCCAGGTTGATACAAAGAATTGGAGGTAGGTACATGTTCAGATTCAGTCAGTTCATCGGTTGGGTACACGGAAGTAGAACCAGTGGTATCTTTTTATAAACAGAAATATCAAATAAATCAGAATATCAAAGGATCACTTACGGGAAATGTAAAACATAGAAAACATAACATGATATTGATTTACATTTTTACAAATTATTTCAATACGGAATCGTTTTATATCAATGGTTATAATTTGACTAACTACATCATCAACAGTAAAATTAAGCTTATAGACATTGAAATACTGTACTGATTAATATGATATGATTACAATAACTAACTGAAATTGAAACTCACCTAAATTGAAATTGAAACTCACCCGAATTGACAATGAAACTGACCTGAATTGAATTGAAACTCATATGCATTGAAAATAAGACGCAGCTGAATGGAAATTGAAACTAACCTGAATTGAAAATGAAACTCACCTGAATTGAAATTGAAACTTACTTGAATTGAAATTGAAACTCACCTGAATTGAAACTCACCTGAATTTAAATTAAAACTCACCTGAATTTAAATTAAAACTCAACTGAATTGCAATTAAAACTCACTTGAATTGAAATTGAAACTGCTGAATTGAAATTGAAACTCATTTGAATTGAAATTAAAACTCACCTGAGTTGAAATTGAAAGTCACCTGAATTGAAATTGAAACTCATTTGAATTGAAATTGAAACTCACCTGAATTAAAAATGAAACTCATCTGAATCGAAATTTAAACACACTTGAATTGAGACTCACCTGAATTGAAACTGAACCTCACCTGAATTTAAATTGAAATACATCCAATCAAACTGTCATTCACCTAAACTGAAATTGTAACTCACCTGAATTGAAACTTACATGAATTGAAAATGAAACTCACCTGAATTGAAACTTACATGAATTGAAAATGAAACTCACCTGAATTTAAACTCACCTGAATGGAAATTAAAACTCACTTGAATTGAAATTGAAATTTAAACTTACTTCTTTGTGTAGACTTGATCACAGATCTATTGTATGTGATAGAATTGGAAAATGACGTCAGTGACTGTGTGGTTGTGTCCTTAGTCTGTTTTCCTAGTTGTTCCGGAGAAGTTAAGCTATTGGTACTTTTATAATGAATAAATTAATAAGAAAATGTCGTATGTTTAGTAAATCCATTGTCGCTTATTTTTTTCACCTTTAACGGTCAAATGTCTAACAGATTTACAGAAAAAAGGCAAACCATATTGGATTGACTCACCTAGCGATGTCTCTTCGGTTACAACGTCATTTGTGGTAGAATGAAGAGATGGGAACATGGTTGGAGATACATTCGTCACTTCACTTTTGTCCAGATTAGCATTACTGGAAGTATCTTTAGAGGAAAAAGATATTTAAACCTAAAGTTACATATATTTCAGACGCATATGTGATCTTCATGCGATTACCACGGTACTTCATTAGTATAACTCGTTAACTGGTAAAGCAAAGGCAGATACTTGAGATATTATGCTTGTTTCCCGAAATTGATGTACATATATCTCATCCAAAGCTACTTTATTTTGTTCTTTATAACAGCATGCATCAAACAGAAAACGAACTTGAATATTATCTATATTTTCATCAAGCAGAAGTGAGGACGTTGTATAATAGAGAAAAATGAAGGATTGACCACTATTGGAAATCGTTTCTATTGTGTTTTAAATTATGCTCCTCGCACTCACTCAATCATTTCATATTGCGGTTTGTTAGTATAGAAGTGTCTTTCCTTAGGTAGCCAAGTTGAAGTTTCCCCATGGTGCTCTAGAGAAAGGATGGCTCGTGACGAAGACACATACCACGACCTGCTCCGAAAATACGTCCAGCTAGAGCAATTATTACACGTTTATATCATGCCGAACAGCAGTGCTGTTTCGATGATCACAGTGTTAATTATACCGCGTGTACTATAGCGTAACGTCTTCTTTCACTTAGGGAACTATTACTGGGTGACACATGCACCCAACCCGCACCCCACGCGCACCCCCACCCCACCTCCATCCACCCCCACTCGCCTATATCAAATGAGTAATGTTTAAAGACGCAGTAACGCATACACAATTGTAAATATTATCTGAATTTTAAACAAATATATACCCACTCACCTGCAAGATGTGCAGTACTACGTTGTCCATCACTCTTCGTTGTTGCTTCTGTAAATGACACACTGTGAGCAATTGGATCTGTTTTGAAAACCAGCAGCAAATATATATTTGATTTTATACCATAGCACCCGTATTTACGAGGTTGTCACCATTATATGCCAACACATTATATCACTTTAAAGCAATGATATCATGAAAACACCGTTAACTTCTACGCACCTTTGCCAACATAAACATAGATGTTTTAGCAGCTTTTTTGTACCCGTACTGAAACTTGTATTTCAACGTTCATCGACTAGACGGGGTATTCATATATAGATACTAAACAAATGGATCTAAACTTACGAATCGTGGTATTAAGCATATCCCGTACCCTCGGTAGTGGGTGAATTCTTTGCTTGAAACTTATGGCAAAATAACTAAACATAAGTAAGAATGGTGCTCTTCGAGATATCACATATTGTGGAGGTGATGATTGGATCAAATCTTAGAGGAAAAAGGGTTACGTTCCTTTTGCGGCTGGAACAGATTATGCACTGTGCTCCTATAAAGTGATATTGCATCTTTAATAGTCATTGTATTAAAGAGAACCCCATGGGGAAATGGCTTACTTCATAATACATATGAGGGAAACATATACAATACGAACCAAAGCGAGTGAGGCTGGTAGTAGAAAAATCCTCCAAAGGAAAAGTTATTATATTGACTATGTCGTTAGTCTCCTTCTCGCAAGGCACACAGTTATACCTAACAGTTTTCTGTGAAACTATTTCAACATGAAAGCACAACTGTTCCTCTAAATTGAAATTGGAACCCACCTGAATTGAAACTCACCCGAATTGACAATGAAACTCACCTGAATTGAATTGAAACTCATCTGAATTGAAAATAAGACGCAGCTGAATGGAAATTGAAACTAACCTGAATTGAAATTGAAACTCATTTAGATTGAAATTGAAACTGACCTGAATTGAAATTTAAGCTCACTTGAATTGAAAGTGAAATACATCCAATCAAACTGTCACTCACCTAAATTAAAATTGAAACTCACCTGAATCAAAATTTAAACTCACTTCAATTGAGACTCACTTGAATTGAAACTGAAACTCACCTGAATTTAAATTGAAATACATCCAATCAAACTGTCATTCACCTAAATTGAAATTGAAACTCACATGAATTGAAACTCACTTGAATTGAAATTTAAACTCACCTGAAATGAAAATGAAACTTACTTCTTTGTGTAGACTCGATTGCAGATCTATTGTATGTGATAGAATTGGAAAATGACGTCAGTGACTGTGTGGTTGTGTCCTCAGTCTGTTTTCCTAGTTGTTCCGGAGGAGTTAAGCTATTGGTACTTTTATAATGAATAAATTAATAAGAAAATGTCGTATGTTTAGTAAATCCGTTGTCGCTTATCCTTTCAGCTTTAACGGTCAAATGTCTAACAGATTTACAGAAAAAAGGCAAACCATATTGGATTGACTCACCTAGCGATGTCTCTTCGGTTACAACGTCATTTGTGGTAGAATGAAGAGATGGGGACATGGTTGGAGATACATTCGTCACTTCACTTTTGTCCAGATTAGCATTACTGGAAGTATCTTTAGAGGAAAAAGATATTTAAACCTAAAGTTACATATATTTCAGACGCATATGTGATCTTCATGCGATTACCACGGTACTTCATTAGTATAACTCGTTAACTGGTAAAGCAAAGGCAAATACTTGAGATATTATGCTTGTTTCCCGAAATTGATGTACATATATCTCATCCAAAGCTACTTTATTTTGTTCTTTATAACAGCATGCATCAAACAGAAAACGAACTTGAATATTATCTATATTTTCATCAAGCAGAAGTGAGGACGTTGTATAATAGAGAAAAATGAAGGATTGACCACTATTGGAAATCGTTTCTATTGTGTTTTAAATTATGCTCCTCGCACTCACTCAATCATTTCATATTGCGGTTTGTTAGTATAGAAGTGTCTTTCCTTAGGTAGCCAAGTTGAAGTTTCCCCATGGTGCTCTAGAGAAAGGATGGCTCGTGACGAAGACGCATACCACGACCTGCTCCGAAAATACGTCCAGCTAGAGCAATTATTACACGTTTATATCATGCCGAACAGCAGTGCTGTTTCGATGATCACAGTGTTAATTATACCGCGTGTACTATATCGTAACGTCTTCTTTCACTTAGGGAACTATTACTGGGTGACACATGCACCCAACCCGCACCCCACCCGCACCCCCACCCCACCTCCATCCACCCCCACTCGCCTATATCAAATGAGTAATGTTTAAAGACGCAGTAACGCATACACAATTGTAAATATTATCTGAATTTTAAACAAATATATACCCACTCACCTGCAAGATGTGCAGTACTACGTTGTCCATCACTCTTCGTTGTTGCTTCTGTAAATGACACACTGTGAGCAATTGGATCTGTTTTGAAAACCAGCAGCAAATATATATTTGATTTTATACCATAGCACCCGTATTTACGAGGTTGTCACCATTATATGCCAACACATTATATCACTTTAAAGCAATGATATCATGAAAACACCGTTAACTTCTACGCACCTTTGCCAACATAAACATAGATGTTTTAGCAGCTTTTTTGTACCCGTATTGAAACTTGTATTTCAACGTTCATCGACTAGACGGGGTATTCATATATAGATACTAAACAAATGGACCTAAACTTACGAATCTTGGTATTAAGCATATCCCGTACCCTCGGTAGTGGGTGAATTCTTTGCTTGAAACTTATGGCAAAATAACTAAACATAAGTAAGAATGGTGCTCTTCGAGATATCACATATTGTGGAGGTGATGATTGGATCAAATCTTAGAGGAAAAAGGGTTACGTTCCTTTTGCGGCTGGAACAGATTATGCACTGTGCTCCTATAAAGTGATATTGCACCTTAATAGTCATTGTATTGAAGAGACCCCCGTAGGGAAATGGCTTACTTCATAATACATATGAGGAAACATATACAATACGAACCAAAGCGAGTGAGGCTGGTAGTAGAAAAATCCTCCAGAGGAAAAGTTATTATATTGACTATGTCTTTGTTCTCCTCGCAAGACACACAGTTATACCGTACAGTTTTCTGTGAAACTATTTCAACATGAAAGCACAACTGTTCCTCTTCGCCGGTCCATGCAGCAGCTGGAATGAAGAACGACACGTCGGTACTATTCATTAACATAACGAACACGAAATTATCCAGATGGGAAAACGAACTGGGCGGTAAACAGAGGGAACATGTTTCGAATAGAATTGACGTAATGGTAGTTGTCTTTATCCAGTTGGTTGTATTATTTATTGTATGATTAAACTTGATAGCATTATCCACATTCACATTGCCTCTCTGATCAACTATAACATTAGGCCTATTGCGTTGCAAACGGAATGAACTGCGTGGTATAAACCTGTTTTAACTAGCCGAGAAGTACCCAGTTCCAGCAAAACGATCATTAGAGGCAATTTATATGCATATCTGTACCCAATGGTACATGGCATGATCAGTTTGTACTGTGAAAACCGAAACAACAGTTCATCAGTATAAACTGAAGTGTGTTTTACCACCGTAACACATGTTAGACCTGCCAGCAGATGCTACTGTGGAAAAACATACAAATCTAATTACTCAAAGGCTGTTTCAACTAATGACTGGTTAGAAATCTAAACAACTGTCCCTATGTTTGTCGAGTAAGTATACCTTGTAAAGATGATTCAATAGCATATTTTAAGCATTTTGCAGTAAAGTGTCACACATTTTCTGTTATTACGGACGAAATTATTGGCGAAACCTTGGAGTAGTCTGGTTAGTCCAGTCATTCATTATGCATATGATTGTATGCTTAGTTTGTAAGTCCTTCTAAGTAGTAACTGCTCATACTTGTTACACATGTTAAGAAATTATAATACACATCAGGTGTAAACTGATAAACGGGTACTCACCGTTTTCAAGTTTAACTGATAAAGCCATGTGAATCGGTTGGCATATACCTATTAGTGTAACAGTTATTGACAAAACTGAAATAAGCACCATTCGGACCTATTCAACTAAGAAGTTAGACTCTTGTAAACGAATACAACGGGCTTCCTGTCAAGTGAGTAACATATTAGTAACAATTCCACAATCCAAATAATATGTCATATTTTTTTTTCAACAGGAAGTTCATTTATTACAAATCAGTAACGAGGTTATCTCCAACAGAAATGTATTACTGTTCTAATGTTATGACATATTACACGAATAAATAAATAAACCAAAAGAGAAAATTGATGCTTTTATTCGACCAAGATGTCAAATAGACTTACCGGTAAAATGTTCTTGTTTGTTAGAGACGATTGTAAGGCAAAAAAGTAACACGGACGAGAGGTGTACAGGAGTCATCTTCCCAAATGAATGTGTTATGTTAGGTTTGACGACAGTCGACGCGGTACGTCATCAGCAATGTCGCTTAAAGTTATAACAAACTATTTGTACGTCCAGCCTATTTTACGGCGGAAGCCGTTTTCAATCCAACCAATACAATCTTTAAATCATTCCAACGTTTTCCATGATTTTATTATTGACGAGTTCTAAATTCTAGTTCTCCTAAAATATATTTTGACGCACATTGATATGATGTTTTCTGAGTTGTTCTTCCATTAAGATATAAAAAAAATACAAGTATTTACTATGTCTGCTTTTAATCGATTATTGCATTCAAAGATACATCAACTGTTATTGATCAACTCGTCACAGCCCTTGCCCAACGATTGTTTACTCTCTGGGCATATGTTTACATACGTGGATGTCGAATAACGATAAGTCTCGATACGGGTATAACAAATACAGATACTTTAGTTACCTATATGCTGTATCTAGACCTAACTTCTTTATTGAGCTATCAATTTGTGACATATACCAAGCTTATAAAATCACAAAAAGAACTTAAAAATTGGATTTTTTTGGGGGGAACCTTTGATCATAAATCTTCAAATCTAATTTGGGTCAGTGGCTTATTGATACAAGCCAGATATTGATTTTGTTTTTCACCTTGGAGTGTAATCATGAAAAAATGTGAAACTAAGAAATCTAAGAGAACAATGAAGGTTTTGTAACTATTGTTAATTGTCAGAAAACAGCGGCGTGCCAATAAATCGATCGGATAAAACGGTTTAAATATTTGTTTTCAAATAATGTCATCTCGTAAGTACACTATAGATATCAACCTTGCAAATATCATCTGAGGATGACTCATGTACTTGATGTAACTCTATACGTTAATAAGGTGAATATTTCAGCCTGTTTAAACTGTCATCACAGATCACTTTTATCTACTTTCATGATTGGAGACTAACAATGGTAGCACTTAAATAGGCCATATCTATGTCATTGTATTTTTACAAAGTTACTCGCAGTGTGCTTTATACGAACGAATATCGAAATATATCGTACTTGATTTAAGAATATGAAATTTTGTCTAATTTCGGGTCATAAAGTGGATTTGAAAGACCAGATATAGTGTTTTCAAATAAATGTTACTTCTCAGTTAGCAAAGATTTCGTAATCTAGCCCTACCCTCCCCACTCTCTGGAGGGAGCCCAGGCCTCCCAGCTAGCGAAGTCAAGCGAATAAAAAACAGTTTAATTTTGGATTGTGGGTGAAGATGAGAGACAAAATCATGATAGTTGATGATAATAAGAGATGTGCAAAAACATGATATTTGGACACATTTCAATCTATTATCCTTATTGACATATTCAACTTGGAATGGTTTAGTGCAATAATTGCACTGGAAATACAGACAGAAACAATTTGCTACTTTACGTGTGCATTGGATAATGTGTCTATTTAAGGGGTATCTGCGGATCACGGGATAGGACAAACACCACGATCACAGGAAGTCAGTATGCTGAGGAAGGCTTTGTCTACTCGCAAGACGAGTTATATGCATCACTAAACTTATTATATAGGTGAAAATTTATTTCAATGTTTTCATTTCAAAGCATCGCTTAATATTTACAAGTTATTTCGACATGTTCATGACTGCCGTATTACCAGATACTGACACGTGCCAATGACTTCAGATCTTCTTGAAGCACTTCTTGAAGCACTTCTTGAATGCACTTCTTGAATGCACTTCTTGAATGCACTTCTTGAATGCACGTGCTTAAACTCACGTGCTTAAACTGTAACGTCGAACTAGTAAAATAAGATTAAAAACCAAATAAAGTGATAACTGGTTAAATTATCTTACATTTAACATACTGGTCATGGTCAGTAGACGAAGTCGTTGGTGCTAACCTTCAAACTGGTTTATTTCTTTCGGCGATTAACGGGTCATCGAAACTAGAAGTTTGCTTAACCTCAACCACCATCCAGCCACCCACCAATTTGATTTCCTGCTGTTGGTGTCCATGCAGGAAAATAAAGTCTCTTCCTTCAAATGATTTTACTGAAACTACATTAAGCCAGGGTCGATATTCTTGGCGATTGTTGTTTGCTTTGGTCAGTTCTTACATCTGTAAAGTAAGAAACATCCCATTGTGCAATTAATGAAAGCAGCTAAAGTAATCACAATTTGCATGATACAGCGTTTATGCATGCAGAAATGTGATTGTACAAACAGTATTATCTAACTTTATTATATAGAAACGAAATTAGTTGAGACATCTCATCTTGCATAGTCGTTTCGGTCAGATTGTTTTGATTCTTATATACGCTTCACCAGTACTTTTAATAGTTTTTCGATCTCATATTCCTGTTTATATCTGTTTTATATTGTTCTGTCGTGTTGGGTTTTAGGTTCTAACTTCAATTGGAATTATCACTTTTTAGCATTCCAATTGTAGATTTTGTAGTCAATCTGTTTTATCGCTTTACGCTTCACCAGTACTTTTAATAGTTTTTCGATCTCATAGTCCTGTATATTTCTGTAGATGGTATATGTATTTACTGTTTTTTCTATTTAATGTTTTATGGCATTGTATTTTCTAGATTGTTTGTAAAGCGCACAGATGCATCGCGCGTAGTGCGCTATATAAGATTTTATTTACATTACATTACATATATAACATAGAACCTGAACAATTAACGCGTTTCAGAAAACTTAACATTTATTCTTTTATTACATTGCATTTTATTATGCACGTTATGTTAGTAAAAGTTTACGATTTTTCAATAACATGTTTTTTAAATATTGATAACGTTGCTACTTGACTTTCTCGTTCTTTTTTTCATTCCAATCCATGTTTGAAATATTGAAATCAACAAATCGTTTTTTTCCCCCTCTGTCTGCTCCAAATCGATCTCATGATTATAATCAGGTAATTGCGTTTTCATCGATTATGTCGTCTCGTCCGTCAGAGAATGTGTTAACAAAGAAAGTGTGGCTGTTAAGGCTTTTTTTTTTAAATATATTATTCTTTATGGAAGTCTCCATGTGGCAGCAAATGGTAAACGTTTGTCATAACAACATTTTTCAATATGTTTGTGTAAGTGAAGACGATGTAATCAAATGTATATTAGTCTATAGTTATCATTCGTTTCGAAAATAACAATGTCAGATGTGAAGTAGTACACCACTAACGGGGCTCTCTATAGTCGCAAACAAAAACTCAGTATTGGATAAATCCGGAAGTAAGAGAGAGTGTGCGGTGACTTGTAGGAGAGGTCACCGGGGGCACAGTGTTACAATGTATACCAGTGGCGTCTAGGTAGACTAGGAAAGGTGCGTTTGTGTTGTAGGAGACATGTGAGAGAGGAGTGAAGTAAATTCAAATAAGGGCGCTGTCATATCGGTCCTGGCTAGTTCCCAAAACACTTGATAAGTTGCTGTTATGAGTTTTATTACATTTGACATGGAATCACATGCAGTTGCATAGCGGTAACATGAGCCGAGTCAAACAAACTGTTTTAAGCACCTTAACATTTGCTTTCTCATATGTGTTTTCGTTGGGCTGCGCAAGTAGAACCTTGTACCGAATTGGGACACTCTTGACAGCACGAGCAATATGAATATCAATTTCTGGCATATAACAGTTAGAGACTGTTCATATAGTCAGTATCAGGGCTTTAAAGCATGATATTGGAGGACCGTATAGATTGGTACTAGCATTAGGAACTATTCATACTGTCAGTACGAGTGCTTTAAAGCGTGATATGAGAGGAAAGCACATGGTGGTATAACTTATAAGCATTGGAAAATTGTCCAAACATGCTGAACTTTGACTCAGTCATGTAGCGCTTCTGCGCACAAATGCACCCAGAGTGTTTACACGGTTGTGAGTGCTGCAGTGTCACGCGACCGTGTTACTTTGATTCAGAGATTTGTTAAATACACTAAAGATTAAGCACATTAGGACCTTTTTGAAAGCCCCATTAACTAAGACGCTGGAGACCAATATCCCCATTAGTAACTTAGTATGGTTATGTCTTATTGTTTGATGGTTTAAAGCTAATGAATCTGGTTAACTAGGAAGCATTTTTCTTAGTCCTAGAGCAATACCAATTTAGCACTCTAAGTCCTAGCTTGAAGTTTCTTTGTTTACACAGATATTCCGATGGCTGAAGTGAACTGCTTTACAAAACTGGTGACAAGTTTCAACATTTTGAGATCAAAAGCAATATCTCAAAGCATAGTGTACAATCTTTTATTTTTAGGTGATATTCGGTGAATGCATCTGCCAATTATCCTACTGAAAGGTAGTATTTTAATAGAATAAATGTTGAATTATAATGAAATTCTCAATACAAACAGCAATGAGGTCCATTTCACTAGGAATATTACATTAGTGCAAGGTACTGTAAAGCTTTTGCAGTATCATAAAGCTATTCAGAAAATAGAAGTAGTAGTTATACACACTGGTATACGATGTGTGAGTTATTTGTCTAAAGTTAAATATTGGATTGGGCAATTGATATCACTTCACCAGCGAGTAATACAACTTGAGTTAATACATTTTGGTGACATCCAACTGTTGAACAAGTTTGTTCAAAAGTAGTTATTAGCACAACTCTACATTTAGACCTACTAATATACCGTTATTTATAGTCTAAATATACCGAACAATGCACCACTTAAGGTCCTTGTTTCTGAGGAGGATGCCCCTCTACATGTTCATCGGCTTCTTTGACTCCAGGCAACACAACACTCCTGTTCTTAAGAAACAACCTCTTAAGTGCCCATGATGAATTCGAAGTTGTAAAATGAACATACATAAGCCATTTATTAAATGAATCAAATCGTTCAATTCTAAGCGTCGAGTTATATATGTTTGGTATTTAACACAAAATAAGTTGCCAAATACCATTTATTTTTTTTTACTTATATCAAGTGCAAATTTATTTGATTTTATACAGTCTAAAATTTTGAGGAATATGAAAATGAAATAGATGAAAAACCCTATCTGAATAAATAGATATATATCTTGTATCCGTTACTTTCGACACATTGAAACGAAAAACTCAAAATTATGCAATTTCAACTTTAAGCTATTTCCGTTTATATTCAGTATCACACTTACTCGCGATACAGTCATAATAACATGATATCAAACACCCACTCAAGCACACAAAGACCATGGCAAAGTAACGTCGTTTATAAACACAAGACTATAGTTCTAACAGAACAAAAAAGGTAAAAAGCCAAACCGTTTTTCAAATCCACATAATTTAAATGATCTTCTCTGAGACTTCAACAGTAAACTCCAAACTCCCCAATATCCTTTAATCGATGCGAACAAAATAGATGACTTGAAAAAGTAGGAGGCAATCTCCGCGATTGAGATAGAATGTTTAATTTAACAGTCCATAGCCTGTCAAAGTACTTCCTCGATTTTCGGTATTTATATATGATTTACAGAATCACTGTAGTCAGGTAAGCGGTGATGCTTTCTAGAACACTTCATTAGTTTTCTCAACTATGTGATATCCTTATGTAGTCAATTCTATGAAATAGTTCATCTGGCTGCGGAAAAAATAATTGAATGAAATGAATGTATTTCAAGGGAAATTCAACATTGTGGTACATTATTAAACTGACTAAATTACCTGAGGTCCTAAGTCCTAAGTCAATATTCATTGATAACTTTCTACTCAGATTGCTGTTCAGAAATATGTACATTTATGGAGAAGAACGCGATAGATTATCAAGGGTAAGCCGTTCTGTCACATATATATGGTATATGTACATTTATTAGCTATAAATCATTATCTTTCCGTATTTGCTTTTTGGTTTTGAATCACTTGTTTGTGGTTAGTCTACTTTCCATGTGTGTTACAATTTTAAATCGCATCATCGACAGCATAGCGACAGTGATCGTAATGACAAGTGCCTCTCACTGGACTTTCACGCCCCTTCTCTTCTCTTTTATGATATATTGGTATATATATATATATATATATATATTTGGTAGTGACAGCTAAACAACTAGGGAAAAGAAACCCTAGAACTACATTTGCCTGGAAATACGCAATATTTTAGTGCGCGTGGAGTGCTTGCAGTATTGTAGGAAGAACTTTGCAAATACGCAGAATTGTAGTGCGTATGGAGTGCTTGCAGTATTAAAGGAAGAACTTTTCGGTTGTTCATTGTGTTATTTTTTGATCAGACAACACACCATGGAGTATTCATGTAAGTACCTATAAAGTGAGGGCGCCAGTGAGTGCCTTGACATGCTCAGAATAAGTTGGCTTCGCAGCTAGACTCTGAAACTGCAAATGTCCATTTAGTATTATGACTATTTGAAACTTTAAGTTTTAACGTCCAGCCATGTAGGTATCCGTTCACCTGTCCAGTGATGACAATATTGTAGCGCGCACGCGAACTACAGTAATGAGAAGGCGGGATACAGAATATAATCTATATATTACGAACAGCAACCGGTTTTTCTCGTAGAACTTCCTGCAAAATGCTCTGTTGGACATATTATTGAACAGCACATCATAGCAGCAGAGACATGGGGGTACCCTTACAAATTGATGGCGCTATTACGAAATATGTGTCGGGAAAAATCCGAGTGAGTGAAATCGTCATGGCAATTTAGATCAATAGGTACTTGTTTGAGCTAGTTTATAATGTACAAACCATGTATGCAGAGTGGAAAATAACATTCTTAAGATTTGATGGAAGTTTTGAAGAGTATACAGTGAAAGCATCGTGAATATTTAAAAGTTCGGAGCTTGTCACAATTGATTGAACAAAGGATAGTAAAGACTTAGAAGAACATGCATACATCATGAGCATATATATAGCAGATCACATAGCCTACTGTGATTCATTTCATGGAGAAAACGGAAGTCACCTGCGAAAAACCATACATCGTGTAATATTCATACATCGTGTAAAAACCATACATTGTGTAATATTGCAGATTCATTCCAACAACTACTTTGCACGTTGCAGTAAATGTGTCAAGGCTTTTTTGTTTACATAGCTTGTTCAATTGTCGGTTATTTGCTTTATTTAGTCATTTTGTATTGTCTTTTGAAATTCCCAATTTTGAACTGTGCATTAAACCGTAACACATCAACGACCAGCTTGAATACGTCATGCAGATGGATGGGAGCATGAAAACCTGGAAGGCAAAGTTAAAAATGAAGATGAAAACAGACAAAATGCACCATATGCACTAATTAACAACTGGGACTGCTGTAAAATGATTACCGTGGTGTTTCTTTCAAACACCTGTAGTGTGTCAGGGTCGGTGTTATTCCGCAGTTTGCACCATGTTACCGTCAAATTGTACACGTGTGTAGTTACGTCCATTCTCACATGTGTGATTTAAATGGAAAAAGAATAAAAAAAATATCATGGTTGAGCGCCTGGGGAACTGCCCCCCGAGGCCCTGCCCATGCCCTCTTTTCGTCCCGTAGGACATGGCGAGGAGTTAGTTCCATTGAGACATTCTAAATATGTTACACATCGGGTGTTCAAAACAGTTTGAAAACAGCCCTCAGACAATCAGACACGAAGACACGCAGACAATCAGACAGGCAGATATTCAAACCAGGCAGACAATCAGACACGCAAACAGGCATACACGCATACAATCAGACACGTTGACAATCAGACACGCATATAACCAGACAGGCAGACAATCAGACACGTTGACAATCAGACACGCATACAACCAGACAGACAGACAATCGGACGGGCATATAATCAGACGGGCAGACAATCAGACAGACAGACAATCATACGATCATCACATCTGAAATGCAGACAGGCAGTCGTTTATACGATCATACAATGAGACAGTCAGACGATCAGACACGCATACGATCATACCATCAGACAGACATACAATCAGGCAGGCAGTCAGGCAAACAATCAGAGTGGCAGATAGGTAGACAATAAGGTACTCAGACAATAATACACGCAGACAATCAGACACGCAGACAATCAGACACGCAAACAGACATACACGCCTACAATCAAACACAATGATAATCAGACACGCATACAACTAGACAGGCAGACATTTAAACACCAAGACAATCAAAAAAGCAGCCAATCAGACAAGCTTACAATCAGACAGGCAGACAATCAGAAGGACATATAAACAGACGGGCAGACAATTAGACACGCAGACAATCATTCGATCATACCATCAGACAGGCAGACAATCATACGATTATACCATCAGACAGGCAGACGATCAGACACGTATAATATCATACCATCAGACAGAAAGTCAGGCAGACAATCATACAGGCAGCTGGGCAGATAATCAGTCAGGCAGACAATCAGACACGCAAACGATTATACCATCGGACAGACATAAGAGCATACACCTAAACGATCATTCATCAGACAGGCAGTCAGGCAATCAAATCAGACAGGCAGTTAATCAGACAATCAGTCAGGCAAAAAGTCAAACACGCATACGATCATACCATTAGACACACAGAGGATCATACACGCAAACGATCTTTCCATCGGACAGACAGACAATCAGACACGCACACAATTCGACACGCAGACAACCAGACCCGCTGACAATCAGACCGCAAACAAAAAGACACGCAGAAACGAAGACAGGCAGATAATTAGACACAGAGACACGGAGATACGCAAACAGGCACACACTCAGAAAATCAGACACGCATACAAGCAGACAATCGGACACGCAGACAATCAGAAACGCAAACAATCAAACACACAGACAATCAGACCGTACACAATCAGACAGGCAGACGATCATACCATCAGACAGGCAGACGATCATACCATCAGACGAGCAAAGACACAGAGGATGAGACACGCAGACAGTCATACACGAAAAAAAGCATACACGCAGACAATCAGAAACGCATACAATCAGACACGCAGACAACCAGACGGACAGAATATCAGCCAGGAAGTCAATCATACGATCGTACCATCTGACAGGCAGGCAATCAGACAGGCAAACAATCATACCATCAGACAGGCAGACGATCATACCATCAGACGAGCAAAGACACAGACGATGAGACACGCAGACAGTCATACACGAAAACAAGCATACACGCAGACATTCAGACACGCAGACAATCAGACACGCATACAATCAAACACGCAGACAACCAGACGGACAGGCAATCAGCCAGGCAGACAATCATATGATCGTACCATCTGACAGGCAGACAATCAGACAGGCAGACACGCAGACACCAGAAATGCAAACAATCAGACACGCAGTCACTCTTACATGCAGACAAACAGACAATCAGACATGCAAACAGGCAGACATGTAGACATGCATATAATTAGACACGTAGACAATCAGACTTGCATAGAACCAGACAGGCAGACCACCAAGCACTCGCACAATCGAACACGCAGCCAATCAGACACGCAGACAGGCATACACGCAGACAATTAGACACGCATACAATCAAACCATCAGGCATGCAGATAAACATACCATCAGACGAGCAAAGACACAGACAATAAGACACGCAGACAGTCATACACGAAAACAAGCATACACGCAGACAATCAGACACGCATACAATCAGACACGCATACAATCAAACACGCAGACAACCAGCCGGATAGGCAATCAGCCAGGCAGACAATCATACGATCGTACCATCTGACAGGCAAACAATCAGACAGGCAGACACGCAGACACCAGAAATGAAGACAATCAGACACGCAGTCACTCTGACATGCAGACAAACAGACAATCAGACACGCAAACAGGCATACAGGCAGACATGTAGACATGCATATAATTAGACACGTAGACAATCAGACACGCATAGAACTAGACAGGCAGACTACCAAACACTCGCACAATCGAACACGCAGCCAATCAGACACGCATACACGCAGACAATCAGACACGCATACAATCAAACCATCAGGCAGGCAGATAATCATACCATCAGACAGGCAGGCTTTCATACGATGATACCATCAGACATGCAGACGATCATACGATTACACCATCAATCAGGCAGACGATCAGACAAGGCATACGATTATACCATCAGACAGACAAACGATCATAAACGCAAACGATCACACGATCAAACAGGCAGCCAGGAAAACAATCAGTTAGGAAGACACCCAGACATGCAAACACAATCAGAAACGTAGACATGCAAACAGACACGCAGACAATCAGGGTACAGACAATCAGATGCTCAGACAATCAGACACGCAGACAAACAAAAACGCAGACAATAAGACACGCAAACAGACATACACGCAGACAATCAGACACGCATACAATCAGAAACGCATACAACCAGACAATCAATCACCTAGAGAATCAACACACAGCCAATCAGACAAGCAGACAATCAGACCCGCAGACACAAATACAGGCAGTCAAGCAGATACGGAGACACGCAGAAACGCACACAATCAAACACACATACAATCTGACAGGCAGACAATCAGACACGTAGACAATCAGACAGGCAGATAATCATACGATCATACCATCAGACCGGCAGACGCTCATAAGACAGCCAGATAATCATACGAAAAAAAGAAACGAAGACAGGCAGATAATTAGACACAGAGACACGGAGATACGCAAACAGGCACACACTCAGAAAATCAGACACGCATACAAGCAGACAATCGGACACGCAGACAATCAGAAACGCAAACAATCAAACACACAGACAATCAGACCGTACACAATCAGACAGGCAGACGATCATACCATCAGACAGGCAGACGATCATACCATCAGACGAGCAAAGACACAGGATGAGACACGCAGACAGTCATACACGAAAACAAGCATACACGCAGACAATCAGAAACGCATACAATCAGACACGCAGACAACCAGACGGACAGAATATCAGCCAGGAAGTCAATCATACGATCGTACCATCTGACAGGCAGGCAATCAGACAGGCAAACAATCATACCATCAGACAGGCAGACGATCATACCATCAGACGAGCAAAGACACAGACGATGAGACACGCAGACAGTCATACACGAAAACAAGCATACACGCAGACATTCAGACACGCAGACAATCAGACACGCATACAATCAAACAGACATACACGCAGACAATCAGACACGCATACAATCAGAAACGCATACAACCAGACAATCAATCACCTAGAGAATCAACACACAGCCAATCAGACAAGCAGACAATCAGACCCGCAGACACAAATACAGGCAGTCAAGCAGATACGGAGACACGCAGAAACGCACACAATCAAACACACATACAATCTGACAGGCAGACAATCAGACACGTAGACAATCAGACAGGCAGATAATCATACGATCATACCATCAGACCGGCAGACGCTCATAAGACAGCCAGATAATCATACGATCATACCATCAGACCGGCAGACGCTCATAAGACCATACCGTCAGACCGTCAGACACGCAGAAACGCAGACAATCAAACACACAAACAATCAGACAGGCAGACAATCAGACACGCAAACAATCAGACAGGCAGACGATCATACGAGTATACCATCAGACAAGCATGTGATGATACGATCATACCATCAGACAGAATAACAATCATACCATCAGACAGGCAAGCAATCATACCATCAGACAGGCATACGATCAGACGATCATACCATCATACAGGCAGACAATCATACGATCATACCATCAGACACACAGAGGATCATACACATGGACGATCGTTCCATCAGACAAACAGACAGTCAGACGCGCAGACAATCAGACCCGCTGACAATCAGACCGCACACAATCGGATACGAAGAAAGGCAGACAAGCAGAGATACGGATATACGCAAACAAGCACACACGCAGAAAATCAGACACGCATACAAGCAGACAATCGGACACGCAGACAATCAAACACACAGACAATCAGATCGTACACAATCAGGCTGGCAGACAATCATACGATCACACCATCAGACAGACAGACGATCATACCATCAGACAAGCATATGATGATACCATAACACCATCACACAGACAAACGATCATACACGCAAACGAACATACGATCAGACAATCAAATACGCATACAATAAGCCACGCATACAGCAGGCAGACAATCAGACGGGCCTATAATCAGACGGACAGACAATCAGACAGGCAGAAAATCATACAATCGTACCATCTGACAGGCAAACAATCAGACAAGCAGACACGCAGACACCAGAAATGCAAACAATCAGACACGCAGACAATGAGACACGCAGACACTCTGACATGCAGACAAACATACATTCAGACACGCAAACAGGCAGACAATTAGACCTGCATACAATTAGACACGTAGACAATCAGACACGCATAGAATCAGACAAGCAGACAAGCAAACACCCACATAATCGAACACGCGGTCAATCAGACACGCAGACAGGCATACACACAGACAATTAGAAACGCATACAATCAGAAACGTAGGCAATCAGACACGTTTAAAAAACAGACAGGCAGACAATAAAACACCCAGACAATCAATCACGCAGCCAATCAGACACGCATACGATTAGACAGGCAGACAATCATACGATCTTACAATTAGGCAGGCAGACAATCATACCATCAGACAGGCAGGCGTTCCTACGATCATACCATCAGACATGCAGACGATCATACGATTATACCATCAGTCAGGCAGATGATCAGACGCGCAAACGATTATACCATCAGACAGACAAACGATCATAAACGCAAACAATCAAACAGGAAGCCAGGAAAACAATCAGTAAGGCAGACACGCAGATACCCAGACATGCAGACACAATCATAAACGCATACAATCAGACACGCAGATAGACAATCAGATACTCAAACAGTCAGACAATCAGATACTCAGACAATCAGACACGCAGACAATCAGAAACGCGGACAATCATACACGAAAACAGACATACGCAGACAATCAGACACAAATGCAACCAGACAAACAGACAATCAATCACCTAGACAATCAACACGCAGCCAATTAGAAAAGCAGACAATCAGACACGTTTGAAAAACATACAGGCAAACAATAAAACACCCAGACAATCAATCACGCAGCCAATTAGAAAAGCAGACAATCAGACACGTAGGCAATCAGACACGTTTAAAAAAACAGACAGGCAGACAATAAAACACCCAGACAATCAATCACGCAGCCAATCAGACACGAATACGATTAGACAGGCAGACAATCATACGATCTTACAATTAGGCAGGCAGACAATCATACCATCAGACAGGCAGGCGTTCCTACGATCATACCATCAGACATGCAAACGATCATACGATTATACCATCAGTCAGGCAGATGATCAGACGCGCAAACGATTATACCATCAGACAGACAAACGATCATAAACGCAAACAATCAAACAGGAAGCCAGGAAAACAATCAGTAAGGCAGACATGCAGATACCCAGACATGTAGACACAATCATAAACGCATACAATCAGACACGCACACAGACAATAAGATACTCAAACAGTCAGACAATCAGATACTCAGACAATCAGATACTCAGACAATCAGATACTCAGACAATCAGATACTCAGACAATCAGACACGCAGACAATCAGAAACGCAGACAATCATACACGAAAACAGACATATACGCAGACAATCTGACACGCAGACAATCAGACACGAATGCAACCAGACAAACAAACAATCACCTAGACAATCAACACGCAGCCAATTAGAAAAGCAGACAATCAGACACGTTTGAAAAACATACAGGCAAACAATAAAACACCCAGACAATCAATCACGCAGCCAATCAGACACGCATACGATTAGACAGGCAGACAATCATACGATCTTACAATTAGGCAGGCAGACAATCATACCATCAGACAAGCAGGCGTTCCTACGATCATACCATCAGACATGCAAACGATCATACGATTATACCCTCAGTCAGGCAGACGATCAGACGCGCAAACGATTATACCATCAGACAGACAAACGATCATAAACGCAAACAATCAAACAGGAAGCCAGGAAAACAATCAGTAAGGCAGACACGCAGATACCCAGACATGCAGACACAATCATCAACGCATACAATTAGATACTCAAACAGTCAGACAATCAGATACTCAGACAATCAGAAACACAGACAATCAGACACGAAAACAGACATATACGCAGACAATCAGACAGGCAGACAATCAGACACGAATGCAACCAGACAAACAGACAATCAATCACCTAGACAATCAACACGCAGCCAATTAGAAAAGCAGACAATCAGACAGGCAAACAATCAGACAAGCAGACACGCAGACACCAGAAATGCAAACAATCAGACACGCAGACAATGAGACACGCAGACACTCTGACATGCAGACAAACATACATTCAGACACGCAAACAGGCAGACAATTAGACCTGCATACAATTAGACACGTAGACAATCAGACACGCATAGAATCAGACAAGCAGACAAGCAAACACCCACATAATCGAACACGCGGTCAATCAGACACGCAGACAGGCATACACACAGACAATTAGAAACGCATACAATCAGAAACGTAGGCAATCAGACACGTTTAAAAAACAGACAGGCAGACAATAAAACACCCAGACAATCAATCACGCAGCCAATCAGACACGCATACGATTAGACAGGCAGACAATCATACGATCTTACAATTAGGCAGGCAGACAATCATACCATCAGACAGGCAGGCGTTCCTACGATCATACCATCAGACATGCAGACGATCATACGATTATACCATCAGTCAGGCAGATGATCAGACGCGCAAACGATTATACCATCAGACAGACAAACGATCATAAACGCAAACAATCAAACAGGAAGCCAGGAAAACAATCAGTAAGGCAGACACGCAGATACCCAGACATGCAGACACAATCATAAACGCATACAATCAGACACGCAGATAGACAATCAGATACTCAAACAGTCAGACAATCAGATACTCAGACAATCAGACACGCAGACAATCAGAAACGCGGACAATCATACACGAAAACAGACATACGCAGACAATCAGACACAAATGCAACCAGACAAACAGACAATCAATCACCTAGACAATCAACACGCAGCCAATTAGAAAAGCAGACAATCAGACACGTTTGAAAAACATACAGGCAAACAATAAAACACCCAGACAATCAATCACGCAGCCAATTAGAAAAGCAGACAATCAGACACGTAGGCAATCAGACACGTTTAAAAAAACAGACAGGCAGACAATAAAACACCCAGACAATCAATCACGCAGCCAATCAGACACGAATACGATTAGACAGGCAGACAATCATACGATCTTACAATTAGGCAGGCAGACAATCATACCATCAGACAGGCAGGCGTTCCTACGATCATACCATCAGACATGCAAACGATCATACGATTATACCATCAGTCAGGCAGATGATCAGACGCGCAAACGATTATACCATCAGACAGACAAACGATCATAAACGCAAACAATCAAACAGGAAGCCAGGAAAACAATCAGTAAGGCAGACATGCAGATACCCAGACATGTAGACACAATCATAAACGCATACAATCAGACACGCACACAGACAATAAGATACTCAAACAGTCAGACAATCAGATACTCAGACAATCAGATACTCAGACAATCAGATACTCAGACAATCAGATACTCAGACAATCAGACACGCAGACAATCAGAAACGCAGACAATCATACACGAAAACAGACATATACGCAGACAATCTGACACGCAGACAATCAGACACGAATGCAACCAGACAAACAAACAATCACCTAGACAATCAACACGCAGCCAATTAGAAAAGCAGACAATCAGACACGTTTGAAAAACATACAGGCAAACAATAAAACACCCAGACAATCAATCACGCAGCCAATCAGACACGCATACGATTAGACAGGCAGACAATCATACGATCTTACAATTAGGCAGGCAGACAATCATACCATCAGACAAGCAGGCGTTCCTACGATCATACCATCAGACATGCAAACGATCATACGATTATACCCTCAGTCAGGCAGACGATCAGACGCGCAAACGATTATACCATCAGACAGACAAACGATCATAAACGCAAACAATCAAACAGGAAGCCAGGAAAACAATCAGTAAGGCAGACACGCAGATACCCAGACATGCAGACACAATCATCAACGCATACAATTAGATACTCAAACAGTCAGACAATCAGATACTCAGACAATCAGAAACACAGACAATCAGACACGAAAACAGACATATACGCAGACAATCAGACAGGCAGACAATCAGACACGAATGCAACCAGACAAACAGACAATCAATCACCTAGACAATCAACACGCAGCCAATTAGAAAAGCAGACAATCAGACAGGCAGACAATCAGACACGCCTACACAAAAACTGGCAGATACGGAGACACGCAGACAATCAAACACACATACAGTCAGAAACGCAGACAATCACACAGGCAGACACACAGACAGACAGACAATCATACGATTATACCATCAGACCAGCAGACCAGCAGATCATACCATCAGGCAAGAACATGATGATACGGTCATACCATCAGACAGGCAGACAATCAGACGGTCATACCATTATACAGGCAGACAATCATACCGTCAGACAAGCATATGATGATACGATCATACTATCACACAGACAGACAACTATACCATCAGACAAGCAGACGATCATACCATCAGACACATAGGCGGTCATACACGCAAGCGATCATTCCATCAGACAGACAAACAATCAGACATGCAGACAATCAGACCCGTACAAAATCAGACCCGAACACAATCAGACATGCAGACACAAAGACAGGCAGACAAGAGATAAGGAGACACGGAGACACGCAGAAACGCAGACAATCATACACATAGACAATCATACACATAGACAGGCATACAATCAGACACGCAAACAATCAGACAGGCAGACGATCATATGATCATACCATCAGACAAGCATGTGATGATACGATCATACCATCAGACAGGCAAACAATCATACCATCAGACAGGCAGACGATCAGACGATCATACCATCATACAGGCAGACAATCATACGATCATACCATCAGACACACAGAGGATCATACACACGGACGATCATTCCATCAGACAAACAGACAATTAGACACGCAGACAATCAGACCCTCTGACAATTAGACCGCACATAATCAGACACTCAGAATAGAAGACAGGCAGACAAGCAGACACAGAGACACGGAGATACACAAACAGGCACACACGCAGAAAATCAGACACGCATACAGGCAGATAATCGGACACGCAGAAAATCAGACAAGTTGACAATCAGACTAGCATACAACAGACAGGCACACATTTACCATCAGACAAACATATGATGATACGATCATACTATCACACAGGCAAAAATCATACCATCATACAAGCAGACAATCAGACCCGCACATAATCAAACCCGAACACAATCAGACACAAAGACAGGCAGACAAGAGATAAGGAGACATGGAGACACGCAGAAACGCAGACAATCATTCACACAGACAATCAGACAGGCAGACAATCAGACAGGCAAACAATCAGACAGGTACACGATCATACCATCAGACAAGCATATGATGATACGAGCATACTATCACACAGACAGATAAATATACCATCAGACAAGCAGACGAGTATACCATCAGACACATAGACGGTCATACACACAAGCGATCATTCCATCAGACAGACAAACAATCAGGCATGCAGACAATCAGACCCGCATACAATCAGACCCGCACACATCAGACACGCAAACACAAAGACAGGCAGACAAGAGATAAGGAGACACGCAGAAACGCAGACAATCAAACACACAGACAATCAGACAGACAGACGATCAGAGAGGCAGACAATAATGCGATCATACCATCAGGCAGGCAGTCGTTCATATGATCATACCATTAGGCAAGCAGACTAGCAGACACGCATACGATCATACCATCAGAATGGCAGTCTGGTAGACAATCATAGTAGACAGGCAGACAATCAGACACGCAAACGATCATACCATAAGACGGGCAGACAATCAGACAACCAGACACGCAGATTACTTATTAGATTACTTAGGAATAATATTCAACTATGAATATGTGTGGCATGGAATACTTAATAATAGAATAAAGCTATGAATATTTGTGGCTTAGAATACTTTAGAATTTTAAGCTATGAATATCTGTGGCTTAGATTACTGAGGAATTAGAATAATATATGAATATCCGTGGCTTGGAATACTTACGAATATTATTAAACTATGAATATATATGGCTTAAAATACTTACGAATAGTATTAAACTATGAATATATATGGCTTAAAAAACTTAAGAATAGTATAAATCTATGCATATCTGTATCTTAGAATACTTACGAATAGGATTAAACAATAAATATCTGTGGCTTAGAATACTTACAAATAGGATTAGGCTATGAATATCTGTGGCTTAGAATACTTACGAATAGTATTAAACTATGAATATCTGTAGCTAAGAATACTTCACAACAGTATTAAACTATGAATATGTGGCTTAGAATATTTACAAAGAAGCTTAAGCTATGAACATATGTGGCTTAGAATACTGACGAATAGTATTAAGCTATGAATATCTGTGGCTTAGAATACTTACGAAGAACTTCAAGCTATGAATATCTGTGGCTTAGATTACTTACGAATAGTATTAAACTATGAATATCTGTGGCTTGGAATACTTAGGAATAGTATCAAACTATAAATATCCGTGACTTAAAATGAAAACGAAATACTTCAAGCTATAAATATCTGTGGCTTAGATTACTTACGAATAGTATGAAGCTATGAATATAAGTAGCTTAGATCCCTTACGAATAGTATTAAACTATGAATATCTGTGGCTTGGAATACTTAGTGAATAGTATCAAACTATGAATATCTGTGGCTTAAAATAATTACAAAGAAGGTTAAGCTATGAATATGTGTGACTTAGAATAATGACGAATAGGATAAAACTATGTATATGTGTGGCTTGAACTACCTACGAATAGTATTAAACTATGAATATATATATGGCTTAAAATACTTACAAAGAAGCTTAAGCTATGAATATCTGGCTTAGAATACTGATGAATAGGATTAAGCTATGAATATATGTGGCTTAAAAGGGTTACGAACATTATTATGCTATGAATATCTGTGGCTTAGAAAACTTTAGAGTAGTATTAAGCAATGCATATCGTTTGATTAAAATACTCTAGAATAGTATTAAACTATGAATATCTGTGGGTTAGGATAATAACAAAGAACTTAAAGCTATGAATATCTGTGGCTTAGATTACTTAGGAATAGTATACGGCTATGAATTGCTTAGGCTTAGAATACTTATAATAATAAACTAAGAATATCTGAGTCTTTGAAATACTTAGTTATAGGATTAAGCTATGAATATATGTGGCTTAAAATATTTACACAGAAGCTTAAGCTATTAATATCTGTGGCTTACAATACTGACGAATAGGATTAAGCTATGAATATCTGTGGCTTAAAATACTTACGAATAGTATTAAACTATGAATATCTGTGGCTTATAATACTTAAGAATAGTATTAAGCTATGCATATCGTTTGATTAAAATACTTTAGAATAGTATTAAACTATGAATATCTGTGGCTTAAAGTAATAACGAAGAACTTCAAGCTATGAATATCTGTGGCTTGGAATGCGATTAAGCTATGCATATCTATAGCTTAGAATACTTTAGAATAGTATTAAACTATGAATATATGTGGCTTAGAATATTTACAAAAAAGCTTAAGCTATGAATATCTGTGGCTTAGATTAGTTAGAAATAATATTGAACTAAGAATATCTGAGTCTTGGAATACTTAGTTACAGGATTAAGCTATGTATATGTGCGGCTTAAAATACTTACGAACAGGATTAAGCTATGAATATCTGTGGCTTAGAATACTTACGAATAGGGTTAAACTATAAATATCTGTGGCTTAGAATACTTACAAATAGGATTAGGCTATGAATAGCTGTGGCTTAGAATACTTAGGAATAGTATTAAACTATGAATATCCGTTGCTTAGAATACTTACGAATAGTATTAAACTATGAATATCTGTGGCTTGGAATACTTAAGAATAGTATCAAAATATGAATATCTGTGGCTTAGAATACTGATGAATAGGATGAAACTATGTATATGTGTGGCTTGGAATACTTTAGAATAGTATTAAACTTTGAATATCTGTGGCTTAAAATAATAACGAAGAACGTCAAGCTATGAATATCTGTGGCTTAGATTACTTACGAATAGTATGAAGCTATGAATATAAGTAGCTTAGAATACTTTAGAATAGTATTAAACTATGAATTTATGTAGCTTAGAATATTTACAAAAAAGCTCAAGCTATGAATATCTGTGGCTTAGATTAGTTAGAAATATTATTGAACTAAGAAGATCTTAGTTACAGGATTAAGCTATGTATATGTGTGGCTTAGGATACTTACGAACAGGATTAAGCTATGAATATCTGTGGCTTAGAATACTTACTAATAGGATGAAAATATGAAAATATGTGGCTTATGATACTAACAAATAGGATTGAGCTTTAAAATTATGTGGCTTAGGATACTTACGCAAAATATAAAGCTATGAATATATGTAGCTTAGAATACTTACGAATAGTATTAAACTATGAATATCTGTGGCTTGGAATACTTAGGAATAGTATTAAACTATGAATATCTGTGGCTTAGAATAATTACAAAGAAGCTTAAGCTATGAATATCTGTGGCTCGGAATACTGACTAATAGGATAAAACTATGTATGTGAGTGGCTTGGAATACTTACGAATAGTGTTAAACTATGAATATATATGGCTTAAAATACTTAAGAAAAGTATAAGACTATGCATATCTGTATCTTAGAATACTTACGAATAGGATTAAACTATAAATATCAATGGTTTAAATACTTAAGAATAGTATAAGACTATGCATATCTGTATCTTAGAATACTTACGAATAGGATCAAACTATAAATATCTGTGGCTAAGAATACTTACAAATCGGATTAGGCTATGAATATCTGTAGCTTAGAATACTTACGAATAGTATTCAACTATCAATATCTGTGGCTTGGAAATACTTAAGAATAGTATCAAAATATAAATATCTGTGGCTTAGGATAATTACAAAGAAGCTTCAGCTATGAATATCTGTGGCTTAGAATACTGATGAATAGGATAAAACTATGTATATGTGTGGCTTGGACTACTTACGAATAGTATTAAACTATGAATATATATGGCTTAAAATACTTACAAAGAAGCTTAAGCTATGAATATCTGTGGCTTAGAATACTTAAGAATCTGATTAAGTTATGAATATCTGTGGCTTAGAATACTTACGAATAGTTTTAGGCAATGCATGTCGTTTCATTAAAATACTTTAGAATAGTATTCAACTATGAATATCTGTGGCTTAAAATATTAACAAAGAACTTACAGCTATGAATATCTGTGGCTTAGATTACTTAGGAATGATATTGAACTAAGAATATCTGAGTCTTTGAAATACTTAGTTATAGGATAAAGCTATGGATATCTGTGTCTTAGGAAACTTACAAATAGGATTAGGCTATGAATATCTGTGGCTTAGAATACTTACGAGTAGTATTAAACTATTATTATATGTGGCTTAGGATAATTACAAAGAAGCTTAAACTATGAATATCTGTGGCTTAGAATACAGACGAATAGGATAAAACTATGTATATGTGTGGCTTGAACTAGTTACGAATAGTATTAAACTATGAATATATATGGCTTAAAATACTTACAAAGAAGCTTAAGCTATGAATATCTGTGGCTTAGAATACTTAAGAATCTGATTAAGTTATGAATATCTGTGGCTTAGAATACTTACGAATAGTTTTAGGCAATGCATGTCGTTTCATTAAAATACTTTAGAATAGTATTCAACTATGAATATCTGTGGCTTAAAATATTAACAAAGAACTTACAGCTATGAATATCTGTGGCTTAGAGTACTTAGGAATGATATTGAACTAAGAATATCTGAGTCTTTGAAATACTTAGTTATAGGATAAAGCTATGGATATCTGTGTCTTAGGAAACTTACAAATAGGATTAGGCTATGAATATCTGTGGCTTAGAATACTTACGAGTAGTATTAAACTATTATTATATGTGGCTTAGGATAATTACAAAGAAGCTTAAACTATGAATATCTGTGGCTTAGAATACAGACGAGTAGGATAAAACTATGTATATGTGTGGCTTGAACTAGTTACGAATAGTATTAAACTATGAATATATACGGCTTAAAATACTTACAAAGAAGTTTAAGCTATGAATATCTGTGGCTTAGAATACTGAAGAATCGGATTAAGCTATGAATATCGTTTTCTTAGATAACTTACGAATAGTATTAAACTATGAATATCTGTGGCTTGGAATACTTACGAATAGGATTAAGCTATGCATATCTGTGGCTCAGAATATTTTAGAATAGTAATAAAATATAAATATCTGTGGCTTAGAATATTTACAAAAAAGTCTTAAGCTATAAATATCTGTAGCTTATAATACTTACGAACATGATTAAGCTATGAATATCTGTGGCTTAGAATACTTACGAACATTATTAAGCTATGAACATCTGTGGCTAAGAATACTTAGGAATAGTATTAAGCTATGCATATCGTTTAATTAGAATACTATAGAATAGTATTAATATATGAATATCTGTGGCTTAAAATAATAACGTAGAACTTTAAGCTATGAAAATCTGTGGCTTAGATTACTTAGGAATAATATTACACTAAGAATATCTGAATCTTGGAACACTTTGTTTTAGGATTAAGCTATGAATATCTGTGGCTTATGATACTTACAAATAGGATTAATCTATGAATTGCTGTGGCTTAGAATACTTAGGAATAGGATTAATATATGAATATCTGTAGCTTAGAATACTTACGAAGAAGCTTAAGCTATGAATATATTTGGCTTAGATAACTTTAGATAGTATTAAACTATGAATATCTGTGGCTCAGAATAAATACAAATAGGATTAACCTATGAATATATGTGGCTTAGAGTACTTATGAATATATGTGGCTTAGAATACTTACGAAAAGAATTAAGTTATGAATATCTATGGTTAAATGTGGCATGCAATCATAACATAATATATTTATATCTCTGATTATATGTGGCCCACAACACTAACATTTAATAGATGTGGGCCACTATCTATGAATATATGTGCCCACAACATTAACATAACAGCTGTATCTTTGAATATCTGTGGCATACAACCCTAACATAATATATGTATACATAGATGTTTATATATATATATATATATATATATATATATATCTGAATAAAAGTGGTCTACAACACTAACACACTATATGTATCTTTGGACAATGTGGCCAAAAATACTAACATATATAGATTTGGGCCCCCATCTATGAATATATGTGGCTCACAACACTAACATAAAAGCATATTTTCGAATATATGTGGCATTCAATACTAATAAAACAGTTGTATCTATAAATATATACACTACAACAATAAACACAGAGGAAAAAAAGAGAGGGGTTAGTAGAAACTTAGTCTCTATGTTGTGTTGTTTTATGAAGGGAAATCATACAGAGTTGGATGGGTTGGTACCAGAGTTTATGTTTGCCCTTAATCCTACACTGGATTCCACTGGATTCTCACTAGCAGAGTTATTTCTTAACCGTACCCTGGGAGGACCCGGAGAATGGGTGGGAAGTGATAGCAAGGTAGAATGGGATTAGGAAGCCATGTTGGCAGCTGCGAAACAGAACATGGAACGCTAGGCAAAGGTCAATAAAGGGCAGTATGGTAGAAAGAGGGAAGAGTCTATGGTCAGAATGGGTAATGGGGTGGCACTGCGATCACATGCTTTGTCTAACTAAAAAAGGGGTTTTCTGCTAAACTAGCACCAAAATGGAGGGGTCCTTATTTGGTTTCTGGGCAGGTTTCTCTAGTGACATTTCGGATAACAAATGAGTCGGGGGAAACTAGGCCTTACAACGGACAGGCTTTGAACATAAAACACAGAAATAAGAAAATACACGTGGACACTCTGAGTGTCTGGGAGGCTCTGCCTTACTTCTTTATTCAGTTTCCCTAACTAGACTGCTTGTCCAGCTATTTACATAACATAAATGCATGAGAACAATATAACATTGATAGAATGAATGAACCTGAATACAGTACAATGTCCACCTGGTGAACATATTGTAAGCTGACACATATACTGCTCGTACATAGCAGGCCCAGTGCAGCCACCTAAGTATTAAGCTATCTCTACAATTGTAGAGTCCGTCGGCTTGACAACGGATAGACTTGGAACACAAAACACAGAAATAAGAAAATACACGTGGACACTCTGAGGGTCTGGGAGGCTCTGCCTTACTTCTTTATTCAGTCTTACTAACTAGACTGCTTGTCTAGCTATTGACATAACATAAATGCATTAGAACAATATATCATTGATAGGAGAAAAGTAGCATGTAGCATAGTTTGGAATTGCAAATAATTATATATAATTTACTTTGGGATATTTAATCAATTAAGCTATGTTACCTGTCCGTTGAATAAATTATTTAAATTGGGTCTCAAATGGGGTCTCAATGTACGTCGAGAAAATTGTTGTTCCAGTGTTAGTAAGAAGATCTGGAACATTTAGTATAGAATAAGTGTACTCACGGTTTTTCTTCCTCATCTGTTCCCTTCCTCCCCATGGTCCCCTTACTGTCCCTAGATACTTACCACGGACCAGCAAAGTAAAAGACCAGTCGATCACCACCGTTGACAACAAGAATCCGACACAACTTAGATTGGAAATAAAGATATCCCTTAATTATCCAGGGCAAGGGAATTCAAAATGGCGCCGTTTGATTGTTTATGTTCCGTACGGCGTATAGGCAGAGAACCTCCTTATCCGGGGCAGAGGGTTGCCTTAAAGCAGTTCATTGATCTCCGCAGGTTCCTTTTTGAATCCAATCCCTCCGAGAAATGCACGAAAATCCTGTGTTTCGTTCCAAAAATCCTGCAAATACATACGAAAAAAACCCAATTATCTATGAATATATGTGGCTTACATCCATTCTATAATAGATGAGTCTATGAATATATGTGGCTTAAAATACAAACGAAATACGTTTAGCCTATCTATGAATATCTGTGGCTGAGGACAACTGACATACTAGCTGATTTATATATTTATGAATATGTGTGTGTATTACACCACTTACATAGTATTTTTACTAGTGTTTACACGGGTCCAAA
Source organism: Apostichopus japonicus (assembly GCF_037975245.1). Lineage (NCBI taxonomy): Eukaryota > Metazoa > Echinodermata > Holothuroidea > Aspidochirotida > Stichopodidae > Apostichopus > Apostichopus japonicus. Next base: position 24,696,903 of record NC_092572.1, read on the forward strand.
AATCGGGAACCGGGTATCCGGGAACCCGATAATGTTTTGTTTACCCAAGAGCATCGCGGTTTTAAAGAAATTACATATTAGATGCTCTTTTTCCAATAACAATGATTTCATGTTCAAATTGGTGTAAGAAAAGTTATAAAACCCTCCTCAATCAGTTTTGTTTGCTTTTATAAAATCGATTTCGGTAACATACAATTGTTTCTTTCATTTAAGTTGTCAATAACTTTATATAATTAACATCACTACTAACATCGCACTGCCGCCGCTGCTTATGTTTGCTCTTAGCTCTTAAACAGTTTTTACTACTACAATCTATTATGGCGGCTAGGATTCGCACTACCCGCGGGATTGCGCATTTATCCCGCATTTTGATCGCATTTGGAATAAATGTTTAGTAAAAAGCCACTTGCGATTATTATTTTTTAGTTACCCCGTCTATAATCCATTAGTAACATCTAGTAAATTTCAATGTCGTTCTTTCCTTGTACGAAATAAACGAATGAAAAACTAATAATTGTGAGAATTCTTTCAATTTCTTCCACATGGTAGCCTAACACCAAACTAAGTCAATGGGGAAAACTAGCCTAACCATCTGTTTCTTCGCTGAAGTTGGGAGGCAGTTATAAGATATCCATGGAATACTTTCATTATTGCTTTATCTTCGACCACATGGTAGCCTAACACTACACTAGGTCAATTGGGAAATCTTGCCTAACCATCGGTTTGCAAAAAAAAAAAAAATTCACCCTTTGCGTAGGATTCGGGTAATAAATTACGAATCGGGTAGAATCGCGTCGGGTGGGTACCCGGATACCCCGTGCAAACACTAATTTTTACCTAGATGAATATATTTGGCTTAGAAAACTTTTAAAGTTAAGTTATTATGAATATTTGTGGCTAACATCACTTAAAGACTAAATGTATTATTGTATACATACATATACGAAACAGACTAGGCTAGCCTAATTATCTATCTTGTAAAAAAAAATCTACTTACAAATGAGTAGTCATGAGTTCAAACACTCTGAGAACGCAAGAAAATCACGTATTTAGTTCCAAAAATCCGGAATTTAGTTCCAAGAAATCATAAATTTAGTTCCAAGAAATCATAAATTTAGTTCCGAAAATCCTGAATTTAGTTCCGAAAATCCTGAATTTAGTTCCGAAAATCCTGAATTTAGTTCCGAAAATCCTGAATTTAGTTCCGAAATTCCTGAATTTAGTTCCGAAAATCCTGTAGTTAGTTCCGAAATTACGCGATACGGAATATTTACGACAGGTCAGCCAAAATAGTGCCTGTGTAACAAACAACTTGTTCTCCTCTCAACCCCAGTCCCATTGAAGGTATAGTGGTGCTGTTGTCGTTTGCTTATAAAGGCCTTATACTGGAAGCCCGCGTACAGTGTTCACAGACAGGCCTGTACGTGTATGTCTACATCGATAGGTCAGATACAACAGTCTTTTATCTTTACCGTATGGGAGTATAGCTGTTAATTTAAATAACAATATAGCAGTTACATTCCTGCATACTTTGTTGAATAGCTGATGAACGCACCAGCTGGTATCGACATTCGTGATTTTCTGAATCAAGGTATACTTACCCTGCCTGATCTAGCCTTGATGCGATAAATCCGACCACTGAAAAACAGAAACATAATGAGTAAAGACTTTTACAACAGTTTGGATGAAAGCATCATGTAAACTCAACGAATGCCCAAGTTTCGCTGCCCAGGAAAAGAGGGGAGGGGGGGGGATGGGGGAATGGAAAAATGATTTAGCTTCATATTGGCCATGTTGTATTTACACATGTGAATTGTGAGCGGTAAACAAGCTAACATTCCCGTACCATTATCAATATCCCGGCACAGTTTATTCATCTCGTATCATAACGATCAAGTAATATCTTCTGAAATTCTTGCACAGATTTGAATAGGTTAGTCTCATATTACATACTTTTGATTCAGAATTCTTTAGTTGGATTTGGTTACAGGCCACGAGACCGAAGGTCCGCGAGACCGAAATGAAGAAAAGGTCCGCGACACCGAAGGTCTTGGAGACCAAGGTCCGCGAGACCGAAGGTCCGCGAAACCGGAACTAGGCCCCGCGAGACCGAAACTATTACTAGGCCTATAATAGTGGTAAGAAAAATATTACTACTGGTAATATAACGTTGATAAAGCGCGTAATTAAAAAGAATTTACAGCCATTTCTTTTATCATAGTGGATACCAGTGACTTGCGCAAGGGGGCTGGGGCGGCTTACATTGATATAAGGCCTCCACCAGTGGCGTAACTAGAGGGGGCTGCAGGGGGAGAAAGCCACCGCTCTCAAAAGTATGCCCCCTGCTGCCCCAAACGGAATTTTATAATACAATATAACTTAATAATTAGATATAGCGATACCCTATTTAAAAAATATTGCCCCCCCCCTTGTCAATCTCTTTGACCCCCTCTGGAGCGTGGAGGTGGGAACCACTCAGTCGGGGGAAGTCACTTGGTCGGTTCAATCCGGGGAAGATTCTTACTGGGGAAAATGAATCGACAGACTACGCTATAGTGATTTTATTCTAAGCTGTTTAACACTTAACAGGTGTTCTCTTCTCTTCCACAGTCCCGATGTATTTTACAAATAATCTTTCTCGTCGAGTCCGCCCTTCGCATGCTCTGTTTTTTCGTTATATTTAAACTGAATCTACAGTAATGTATTTTAAAAAGGGACGAATCCTAACCGTAACGTTCACCAGTCAAAAATTAAGGGGTACGCCCCCTCAACCCCCTCAAGCACCACCCCCCCCCCCCCCGCTTTCGTCGCCTATGGTTGTTAAGGTTAAGGTCGTCTTATTACCTGCTTCTATTTTTTTCAAAATGTCAAATTTTGAAATTTTGTAGTTAAGTGAGAAAATACATGCAATTTTTCCGGACAATGTTCTGTTCAACAGTTGTTTCTTTCTGTTTTGCTTTCTTGTACTTGTTCTAGTATGTGCACGCAATCAAATCATAAAATGGTGTCATTTCAGGCTCCGGTCACTTGGCTCGGACCTTCAGTCTGGCCGGGCTATCGATGGACCATCCATAGACCATCGGTTTCGCGGACCATTGATTCGCGGAAATTCGGTCTCGCGGATCTTCGGTCTCGCGGACCTTTGGTCTCGTGGAATTCCAACGATGGATTTGCCTCTGACGGCGAGTTATGGAAAGATATGACTGTAAGACCGACAATGCCTGTATGGTGACGTCACACATTTTTCATGTGAGATGTTTTGACTTCGAATTTATTGGGGAACCGATCAAATATATTTATTAAATCTATTGAGATCGGTTAATACTTAATGAAAATTAAATTGAAACTTACGGATGCGGTTAAACTAGGATAGGTTAATTCGATCCCGTACATATCTTTTTTCTTTTCTCCCTTCAGGGAAAAGGAATTCAGAAGACATTTTTGTGGCTACTATAGGTCATGTTAGGAAAGCAGACAACAAACTGCTACTGAATTATAATGATGAATACGCCTACACGGAATACAACAAATTATTTAAGTTTACCTCTGATCTCTCTCCTTTGGAGGACGAAGACATTTTGGATTTCGTCACAATGACGTCATTAGCACAAACGGCTGCACCGTATGGACTATCTTACACTGAGTGACGCTTTAGTCGTTTACGTATTTTTGTGAATCGTGTATAGTCTCATAATTCATACCATGCACAATACTGGCTTATATTTTTTATATGTGGATTATTTTCCATTTAAAAGGAGAACTGTTGAGATTTATCGTTTGAACAAATCTGGAATAGCCTTCCTCATATCAAATTGTTTTACTAGACTGTATTTACTAGTTTGTACCATAAATGAAATAACATATCAATTTGACTGTGTCTTGTCCCAAAGGTTTGTGATTATCCGGCAGTTTTTAATCA